>NC_047511.1:7556092-7628497 GCF_902827115.2 Pseudochaenichthys georgianus | reverse complement strand
TCTCATTCTTTGCCTCTCTCTCTGGTTTTAGGAAATGTAGTGAAATCCAATCATGCACTGTGTTGACTCCTCAAATATATAAACACTGCAGGTAGATTTTAACTTTAAAACGTAAGCACAAATTGTAGAGATGAAGGGTAATATGTTGGGGGCTGCTGGTATAATAGATTATACACTCTGCAGTGATTCTGCATTTGATAGTGATGTGGCTATCTGATATTTAATAAGGTAAACATGCAAAACATAATTAAAGGCATATTTTAAAACATCTGTGATGCTCAGGAGGGCAGTTTTAAATGCATAATAGCCAGTCACGAGAAGGAATTATTGAATATTGAAAAAAATATATATATATATATCTTGTATTTTTTAAATAAGACCTGCTCCACCGGAATGTCTCATTATACACACATATGTACATGAATAATAAGCTTCCCAAAACACTGACAAAACTAACATAAACTTAGAAACTGGACTCCTTTGTTTACTTCTGCAACATTGTGACATCATCATGTCAATGGTAAATGGACTGTACTTATATAGTGCTTTATCCAGTCTTTAAGACCCCTCAAAGGTCATTCACCCATTCACACCCATTCATACAGAGCAGTGTACCTTACTCTAGGGCAGTGACCACCAACTGGCGGCCCGCGGGCCACATCCGGCCCGCCAGACATTCTCATCCGGCCCGCACGACGGGGTGACTGTGGCGTTGGCGGAGTGGTTACTGCGTTCGCCCCCCACCCATTTCTTTGTTTACAACGTCTCGTGAGTAAGGTGCAGTACCGGAGTCCAACAGAGAGGCAGCAGCTGCGGGACAGTAGACTGCGTACTGCGAAACCTTCCCTCCCCTGAAGAAGAAGTGATCCTTGTGAAGAGTCTGGTTAATGCGCTCTGCACCACAGCAGTAGCCCCGCTGCGACAGAGTCCAACAGAGAGGCTGGAGCTGCGGGACAGTAGCCAAGAAGCAGGGTTGGGTTGTAACGGAATACATAACGGCGTTACGTAATCAGAATACAAAAATCAAGTAGGCTAACTGTATTCAGCTGGCGTTACATTTGAAAAACGAGTAATCTGATACATACAGTTACTTTCGTAAACCTGAAGTGAATACATTTTGGAATACTTATTGGAATTATTGGTGGAAAAGTTTCCTCACAAAATGTAATATTCATTACCGGCAGAACTGTGTGCACACTGCACAGCTCTGCAGCATGTCTGTGAGGGAGAGAGAGATGCAGCGTGTCTGTGAGGCCCCGCCCCCGCACGCAGATGAGAGAGAGAGATCTCTTTTAAAATATATTGAAAGTTAGAAACGGAGATGGTTAGATAAAATGTGCAAGATAACGTTTATGTATCAATTCTTTATTGTCGAAATAATGACATTTCATAACGGGATGAAATCAAAGTGAAGTGCTGCTGCTGAATGCATGGGGCAAGTCACTGGAAAACGTTAAAAAAGTTATTACATCGTTTCAGATAATAAATAATAATGATAATTCATTCTATTTAGGGGCGCCTTTCAAAGCACCCAAGGACACCATACAATTCATAACATATTCCAAGGAAAGGTTTTAAGACAGTACAAAGAATGCAGTCCGGGTGATGTTTTTTATGTGGGTGCAGATGAGAGAGCTGTCCAGAATGACACCAAGATG
The DNA here is from genome assembly GCF_902827115.2 of Pseudochaenichthys georgianus. Lineage (NCBI taxonomy): Eukaryota > Metazoa > Chordata > Actinopteri > Perciformes > Channichthyidae > Pseudochaenichthys > Pseudochaenichthys georgianus. The sequence goes on along the minus strand of NC_047511.1, from coordinate 7,626,839 downwards.
TTGTGTTTGAGTTCTTGATAAGCCATTAAAACAGTAAAATAAGTATCTCCTGTGCACCAAAACATACCCATCTGTTATGGAAAAAGAAAGTATTCCAAAAGTAATCTGAATACTATTTATACAATTCTGGGCTATATAAAAATCGCTGGCCCGCGATAGTGTCTATTGGTTACATTTCGGCCCTTGGACAAATGTAGTTGGTGATCCCTGCTCTAGGACCTAACATTCACACACATTCACACACCGTTGGCCATGCCATCGGGAGCAACTCAGGGTTCAGTATATTGCCCAAGGATACATCGACATGTTGACTGCATGGGCTGGGATCGAACCCACAACCTTCTGGTTGGAAAGAAGACCACACTCCCTCGCAGCCACAGTCTCCCTATGGGGCACACTAATATGTCCTCTTTAAATAAAACTGTTCCTCTAATCCAGTTTTAAGCACATATTTGTAGCTGCTTATGGTCCATGTCTACTACACGCTAGCTCGTAAATTCTAGGCTGCATGTAAATAGCCTACGCTGACCCTTGGTAGATTTACATCCAGCAGACCTTCACAGCTGTGCAAAGTATACTTTGCAGTTATGCTAGTAAGTGAGCTGTGCAAGTACATGTTAAATTGCCTGTCTTTCTGTTAGTTGAAGCTCAAGTGAAAATAGCCAATGACGTAGGAAGAAGCCATTTGAACACTTTAACAGAAAACATAACCTGCAGCATAAACACATCTCAGCTCAGTTGGGTCCAGATGCCTGTAATGACAGACTGTCAGCCAATCAGACTCTAGTCTCCCAGCTTGTTAACAGAAAACAGCAAACTGAGATAGAGGGTACCATTTGGAAAACGTTTGTTCTCACAGTGTGTTTGAAATGACTGAAGCGTTTTAGGTGTGCCTTTGTAAACCGGAATACTTCAACAAATCTTTCTGGCATTGGATTGATTCAGGAACCCTGCCTTTAAATGTGAGCCTGCCCTACACCAACATGTGTCAGCCCCAAACCTGAGGAGTTTTCAATGTATATATATATTTTGCACAAGTTTGTACCGTTGATCATACTAAGTATTTCTTCCCAACACGTGTGCCACCTGACAAAACACCAAAAACAATCAGGATAACATGAAACCACAACAAGAGCTTCAGCCCACCAGTATGGGTTAACTTTTCCCCATTGACTTACATTGGGTAGGAGACTACTGTGAATTAGCTGATAATTGTTGTAGGTAAATCAACTACCCAGTACCAATACTTGAAATGCAATTATTGAAATCCTTAGTTTTCTAAAAGTTGTGAAATGCACTCATAGCCAAATCCAGTTATTTTCCCACCTACATTCATTTGACTGTGCTGAGAATGGAAAAAGCGGATTAGAGGCGGGGCTTAAGAAAAATGCCTGCCTTTCCGTCATGGCCACACCCTTAAAGGTAAAAACATTCGCTGTCATTTGACAAGCAATAGGTACAAATTTGGAATCAAAATCACATTAACCTGTTAAAACGCATCATCTGCAGGAAACAGCGTCTGAGGGCTTCTTATTTTTTAATAAACTATGAATGTTTCATATCCATGTAACGGGAAGAAACTCAACTGATGATGTGAACCATTTTTAGCAAAAAAAACACAAGACTAACGCTGAGCCTCTGAATTAGCCCTGAGCGAAAAAATGGACACAGAACTCACTCATAAAACCCTTATTACTTATCGTAAATGCAAATCCAACATATCGATTAGCATTGTGAGATTACACAGAATCAATAGGTATCTGTATCATCACTCCGTGATCAGAACTTCCGACATTATAAACAAAAACAGACATCACAACACGTGGCATTAGGTAGCAAACACGGCAACATGTCTTACCTTTGTCGTTGTCTGATCAAAAGTTGTCTTCAATGGCATTAAAACGATAAAAGCGCTGCTGAAGGTTAATCCATAGGTTAATCCAATGTGTCTGTGTCACTTTAAAATGATTTCTGAAAATCCATCAGCAATAAACCTACTTTTCAGATTTCAGAGCGTAAGATAGTTTTCGCTTTGGGCAAATTGCGTGTGCATAGCCTCCACTTCTCAATGGTAACGTTGGTGTGTATGTGGGAATTCCCCTTTGATTCTATTGGCTCTAACGGTTCAAAAGAGATGTCAATTATCAAAATCGACCAATGGGTTCCAGAGAAACGGCAAAAACGCCCATTTCCACCCAAATCACCCCAGAGGTGGAGTTTCTTTTTCTAAATCTCTCTAAAAAGGTCAAATGTCACTCGTTTTTGCATCAATCTTGATACAGGGTACTTGTTATATGTTGTACTTTGGATTCCTAAAGCTTTTAGTCTACCTTACCATCATCCAAGGGTAGTTTTAACTATAAGTATAAAATCATTTTGGAAGGAAACTATAATTTATATTTTTGTACTATGTTTAATCTGAATTTCTTTAAAATAAAAAATATTGATATTGATTCTGACTCTTCTACATACAACTCACAGGTTTATCATTACTTTGAAAAAAAAGATTATTAATTTTCCCCTTTTAGAAGTTATGGTCATTTGTTCTGGAAATGTCATTTTCGAGCCGGAGACCTGAAAAACAGGCTTGTTTTAACAGGTTAAAAAAATAAGAATACCATGCATTGTTTTATCTCCAAGGAGCCAAATTACAATGGTCAGTCAGGCACACAATTATATAATACTATTGGAAATCGATGATTGTCGTATATATAAATGACATTCAATAGGCAATTGATGTCCTTTCACTTTGCTGGTGGACAACTGGCGCTAACACTTAAACTGGGATTTCCTTGACTTCTTAGTGTTTCATATATCTAAATGCAGCATCTATAGTCAACACTCTGAAATGTAACACTACGCATGTTTACTTTGACAATTGGCGTTAACCTCATTAGCATCATAATGTAGCGGTGATGAAGTGTTTCCCACAAACGTACACATATTTACTGACCGGGTCCTATTCTCGGTTGAGCGCTGAAGCCACAGATATTTTTCTTTTACCGTCCATTTCTAAGTGAAAGTAAAGAAACCGGTACCTTTGGATATTTTATGTTGTTTACAGACCAGTTTTTACGGAATGGGCATGGAAATAACTCGGCGACGGATTAGAACACAACTCGGAACAGCGCCAAAATGTCCACCAGCGGCCCACATTATATTACATCCTTAGTGGCCAGGTAGACTGAGGGCGATCTACTGTACTCTACTGTAGTCTGTAACTATTATTCAGTCATTCACACCCCTGTCCAGTTGGTGGTGAGTGTGTGTATATTAAGTAGCTATTGTCTAGTCTTGTTTTTGACCTTGTTGATTACCTCGTTGTTTAACCGGCTTTAGCAATCGCAAAATGTCACGGCAGCTGATCGTCCGAAGCTTTTTTAATAAGCCCAGTAATTGTGATGGTGTGGATAAACGAGGTGAAAAGAGGGATTGATGCGGTGGAGGATGAAGGACAAGCCTGTAAGACTAAAACTGACAACGTTCAGCCAGCGGCAGAGGGGCAAGCAAGTGGCAAGGAGTTCAAGCGGGAGTACCGGGTTCAGTGGGAGCAAGAGTTTAAGTGGCTGAGGAGGGAAGATGGCAAAATGTTCTGCAACATCTGTAGAAAAGCTAAGATGAGTAACGGATTTGCCCGAGGGTGCACGACGATGCAGAAATCAGCGTTCAGGCTTGGCTAAAGCAGGTCAATTGAGTTGTTCTTGTAAATGTTTTGTTCATATTTTGATTGTAATTGTCTCATTTAAAACAATGGCATTGTTCATATTTGCCTGTTTAGGCACAATGGTTGCGGTGTTTTTAGCGGCCTCTGCCCCCCTCTGCTGTGCTGTCAGTGCAGGAACAAATAAATCATTCATGTTCGTGTTGACATGAAAAGTGACCACGCGGTTCATCTTTTTTTTTCTCCATGCCGTTAAAAGTTCTGTATGAATCATTAAAACATGAATGAATGAACATTTGCTGCTCAGTACCCAAACATAAATATTAGATATGTCTCATCTCATCATTAAAACATGAAAAATAAAATGACGGGTAAAAATGGATTATGACGGAAATGTTACGATCCTGTCCGTCAAAATGACGGACAACGAAAAAATCTAACGCAACCACTGGTCACAACATTTCAAGACGTTGAGGTCATACTGGGCTAAAGAGCAACAGAGATATTAAGCAACTGTTTTCAGCAGTTAAGTGGCTCTAACCATGACATGAAAAGTCAGTGGAGAAACTCTTTTACTTTTGGCAGTTGAATCATAGTTTAAATCTTTGGCCTGGTTGCTCTTTCCAATAGTCCAGGTGGACGTTTCAGCTTTCGCTCCCGTCGCACTGGGTGTAACATTTCACATGTGCATCAGCCAAATGCCCGAGTTGCAAATGTAACCTGAGAACAGGTGACGGTTACGAGGTCGGACTGGAGCAGAGCAGCAGATGGTTTAAAAAGAGCTGCTGGTATCTGAAGAATGTAAGTGTGCTTGATTTAACATGCAGAGCTTTGGACTGACAGCCAACACTATCAAACACACCTGTAAACCTGAATGTGGAAATCTCCATTTGATGGGTTGAAGAGGATGTAGACATTGGTGAAGAATATGAAACCAAAGATTCCTCGATATGAGAGTAAATACATATATTTTGATTTAAAACTTTGCTTTGTCATGTTTTTTTTCCAGAAAATAACTTTAAATCTTAACACACACACACACACACACACACACACACACACACACACACACACACACACACACCCACACACATATTCTCTATAAGGTCAAATTATGAATCAATAAGATTTATTTCTAAAAAAAAGACCAAAAAAAACATTTCTAAAAAGAAGTGTAAACTATGAAATAAATAGTTCAGACAGAACCACTAAAAGGCTTGAGGCTAAACAATCGATAGCAAAAATGTCCCGCTAAAGTGTTTTGTATCCACTCGTGGGCACATGGAATCCAGATAAAACTATTTTTGCCCAACTTCTGCCGATTCATTTCCAATGGATTGCAGCCTTTGCAGACCGTTTAAATGCACCAAGCCTATAAACCACACTACAGGGAAGGGAAAACCCCAATAGCCTAATAGGGCCTCTTTAATTGTGATTGTTCTTTAAAAACAATGTAATGTCTGTCTCACATGTTAAAGCATTTCTGACTGCAATTCATAGTGCCACATCAGATTCAACAAAACTGGCATTAAAATCTGAATTCTAACAATACACAGATCCAGTTTCAGCAGTCTGATCAAACACACATCTTAATTTGGCAACGTTCATGAACAATCGAATAGTATACTTTCACAGGTGACACTGAAGGGAATTGAACCTAACATCCATGCCAATAGAGCTGCACGAATTGCGAATACTTTGACTGATATTGCAATCGAGATACTTATGGGAATGATCCTTTTTTAAACATTATTCACCTTATCAATGAAAAATATCTTAACATGATCATGGTGGGATGTTTTAAGATATGTCTGTAGAATACAATTTGTAGTTAGGACTTCTCTTCAGCTACACAATAAAGATATTTTGACATATTTTGCCTTTACCAAATATTGAGTTTACGGCTATTTCATATTGCGGTTTTGGCAAAATGTTTGATTGATTGTGCAGATTTACTTGCTAAATAGTCCTTCAACCTATCATCCCTGCAGGTCATTTTATCCAGGAAATGATCCTGGTTCTGTGTGACATTCAACTCCACATTCCACTAAAGCTCCACCTGATTGAACTGAGGGTTCCTGCCTGTATCAGCTCCCCTCAGCAGCAGCCATGTTCAGTGTTCCTTCTCTTCATCCCACATGCTTCTACCACATGGTTCTCCGTGTGGTTACTTAATGGTTTAATGAGCTGCTCATTTAAACCCATCTGTAATCTGCTTCTTCTACACCACAGCTACTATCTGCACACTCTTCTTCAGAAACCAATTTGACTGTTCCCTGTACGTGTGAGTTTAACAGTTTTTAACGTCTGACGGACCTGAATTGCGTTTTCTGTTTGTCTGCTGCTAACATGCAACATATGATGTGTTAAAAAGTTCCATCTTTGGGAGAAATCTCCCAGACACATCACTGTACTTACTGCAGGGCTTGTTAGAAAGATCTGAGAGGAAATCTGGATCTAATGCCGAAACAATACCGGGATGGGACGAATTATCTTTTATTGGAAAGCAAGAGTGCTTACTCTCGTTGAAATTCAGTTTGATTTTTTACTGGGATAGCCCAGGTGGCCACTGAGAAGGTCCTGTAGTTTTGAGAACATTTGAGTCATTTCATAGTTAATGTCTTTTAAAAACAACCAATTGAATTTCATTTTCCCTTGAAAAGAAAAGCCAAGAACAGTTTCTTTAACTAACATCACGGTATCTGACTGACGTTCTTTGTAAGCTGAAGAGAATCAACGAAATATAGACAGCAGCATTAGGAGAGTATTGGACCTGAATACATGTTGGTTTTTACAACAGGACTACCGGACTTACGATAATACAATCCTACACTGCTACTGATAATACTCCTTTGACAAAAAGCAATGGGATTTTGGAATACTCCTCCTCACAACCCTCAGCTAAAAGCGGCTAATATTCAGTGTGATGACATTTAGTAGTCTAATTTAGTCACTTCTTAATAACCGATGTTTTTATGACGCATAGAAACTTCGGACATTCACCAATGGTGTATTTACTGACGTATTTCTTTCTCTTTCCCATCGCTTAAAGGTCCCATGTCATGGCCATTTCCACTGATCATAATTCCATTGTTGAGGTCTACTAGAATAGATTTATACTGTGCAATTTTCCAAACTCACATTGTTTGGCATACAGCATCTCTGTAAACTACGTATATTCACTCTCTCCACTAAACGGCTCGTTGCAGCTCTTGCCCCCCCCCCCCCCTCCCTGTGAGCCCAGTGTGCTCCGATTGACCAATCCACGGACTTCCTCACACACACACTCTATGCAGGCAGCTCAGCTGACTTCTCCTCCCTGCTGCAGGCTGATAACAGTTGGGATTGTGGCGAAATTCTCTCTGCAGACCCATTCTCACAGCGTTTATCAACCTTTTTCTTACTCAATATCAAGCCACACTTATTGTTCGCTAAACAAGGAAACCACACCTCCACGGAGCTCAGCGCGATTCACAACGTCCGATTGTTTCACGTTGTGAATCGCGCTAAGCTCCGTGGAGGTGTTGTTTCCTTGTTTAGCGATACACAGCCAAACACAGCCAAACTCACCCTGAGCACACACAAAGTCACAGCCGAAGTAAAAACGCATTAATTCTTAAAAATCCAAGGTAATCTGATTACGTCAAATAACTTTTTTTTGTATCCTGACTACCTAATCTCGTAACATGTAATCCGTTACTCACAAGGCCTATCATTTTACAAACATGACTGATACACATAAAAACATTGTCAGTCTTTGTTCTAACCAAAACCTAACCAGAATCGGGAATCTAACCAAAAAACTAGGAACTGAACGTGCTAAAGTGCTAACTAATTTCCCGGGTTTAGGACTTCCTGCACCACTCTATACACTGCACATCTTTAGGGCTTTGGATACACCTTGAAAGTGTCAGGAAAGGGAAGAAGTGCTAAACATCAGCTGTGGAATGATCCCCCTCGATCTGATTGGCTCTGTTGTTGGTTTGAAGGGAGCTCTCAGTCTGAGCCAAACACTGAGCTCTGTTGTGAAACCACTCGGAGAGTCTCTGTAGCTGGCAGCTGGCAGCTCTCAGTCAACAGATATTAAATCTGGGTGTCACAGTCATGAAGCTGTAGAAGTAAACCTGGAGGGGGGTATTTATGACTTGATTATTGTCTGACAAAACTCACTTTTTAGTAGTTGAACATCCTCAAAAAAGCGATAATGAAAAGTTCCCAGAGAGCAAAGTTTTGTCCGGACAACAGTCTTAAAATATCTGTAATATTTCTTTAGCCTCTCTAGAATAACCCTATAATATCACTTTAATCTTTGCTATAATATTAATATGACATGATATCCCTTATAATATCACAGCAATATCCTCTAAATGTTACAATAGTTGTGCTATTGCATCAGTATAATATCCCTTTAATATCACAATATTATTTCTATAGCATCACTAATATCCCCTATAACATACATATAACATCAATATAATATGCATATAAACCTCTAGAGCAGGGGTGTCAAACTCAAATTCATTGCGGGCCACATTAGCATTAAGGTTGCACTCAAAGGGCCGGTTGTAACTTTAAGACTATATAAAAATACATATATGGATATGTAATATATATAAAATAATGTATTATATTACATTATTGCGTCTGCATTGGATTATTATCGGATAATAACTTCATAATTAACTACATCTGAAAGCCGATGTCTATGGAAAATAATTGCAAGTCTCTTCAGTGAGAATGTCACAAAATGATTTAAAAAGAAAAGCCAAATTCTGAAAAAAAAGTCAAAAAATAAATAAAATAAGTGACATTTAAAAAAAAAAAAAAGTCAAATTCTGAGATGCATTGTGGGACATGCAGTTTATTGGCAACGTGCTTCTGTAAAGTTGCATGTAACCGCATAATAAACATATCATATTTTTTGCAAGTTCTTGTGGGGCCACATGAAATGAAGTCGCGGGCTGAATTTGGCCCCCGGGCCTTGAGTTTGACACCCCTGCTCTAGAGTATTACTCTTCAGTTCATAAAACATTAATGCATTCCTAATATCTTACCAATATGAAAACACCAATGTACATATTGTAAGCTAAAAAGTATATTCTACTGTATATTATTTATTTTATGTTTGATTGCACATGTTAATTTAATTTCTTATGTTAACATAAGTATCTTTATTTTATTTTGCAGATATTTCATTGAATGTTTTATATTTAGAGAAATATATTTGTACGTATAGAATTATTGTTACTAGTTGTTGTTACTTAGTTTAATTTTGATTTCTTTAAATGTAATTAAGACTTAAATGAAAAAGCAACTGTCACGGTGCGTTTCTCTTGGGACAGATAGAGCAATAGGATTCTGATTCAAATATATTCTCCTAAAATATCACAAAAATATTACTTTACTACACATTAAATATTCCCACAGCATCACTATTATATCTCCTTTATTATCACTATAATATGCATACATCATCACTTTAATTACATCAGTAACATGTGTAGCATCACTTTAATCTTCCTTCAGCACCATAATATTCTGATAGCATTACTATTATGTACTTCAATATTTTCCACGTAAACGCTGCAAATCTGTACATTCTTATAATGTACCTTCTAAGATATTCATATGAATCTGGTGTTGCATTAAAATATCTTTATGAATTTAAACTTTATGAGAGGGGATAGCATTGCACTGATGCTGCAGACATCCATAAAACTAAGTATGTGTAAAGTAACTGAGTAGATTTACTCAAGTACTTAAATACAAAATTAGACTTGTACTTTACTTAAGTATTTCAATGTTTTGCTACCTTGTGCTTCTACCCTTCTTACAATAGGTAAGAGGTAAATATTGTACTTTTACTCCACTATATTTATTTATAACCTTTAGTTACTATACAAATTTAGATTAATGATGTCAAATATTAACAACACTTCACAAACAGTTACACCTGGAGTAAATTCACAAGCTACCCTCCATTATATAAAGTAATTACAACTAGCTGCAACTTTACCAGCTTTGATAACACTGATCAATCATTATAAAACACATCGTATTCTATTCTGAAAAGGACCAATCTGCACAATAACTACTTTAACTATTACTAGTTTTTAAGTATATTTTGATGATAATATTTACTTTTACTTGAGTGACATTTGGAATGCAGGACTTTTACTTGTAACAGAGTATTCCTACACTCTATACTTCTACTTTTACCCAAGTACCAGATTTTGAGTACTTGTTGATGTCTCCTGTAGGCCTCGGTGTGCAGAACTGATCTCAGATCTGTTCGGCAGAGATAGTTCCCGCACCATGATTTCTCGTTACTTCACCGTTCCCGTCATTTAAATACGGTTAAAGCTAAACGGTGAGCTGGTTACCTGTCCGCGGTTCCCTCCGGATCCACAACAGCAGCGAGCCTCTTTCCGGTGGGATCCGCTTTTCTCTGCGTGCAGTCTGGCAGGTCAGCGGGGGAGTCGTCGGTGACAGGCGGAGGAATCACAGGATCATGGTGGAGGAACCTAACGGGAACTTACTCTCTGCGATGGCTCACCGTCCGCCGTGTTTTCCTGCTTTTTGTTCCTCTTCTTCTGGTTTTCCTTCAACAAACTGTTGCAAGAAGAAGGGCAGCAAAATCCAGAGAGAGGGGAACAAAAAAAAGTTGTATTTACATCACATCCCGTTTCCAAAGAGGAAAAGGAGGAGGAGGACGAGGAGGAGGAGGAGGAGGAGGAGGCAACATGAGCCCCCGAGTTTCTGACATCTGAGAACTTGTAGGAAATCCGCAGTAGAGGGAACTACGGAGGGTAGATTATACCAGAAGTACTCAGATCTTGTACTTGAGTAAAAGTATAAGTACCAGAGTGTAGGAATAGCCTACTCTGTTACATGTAAAAGTCCTGCATTCTAAACAAGGTTACTGAAGTAAAAGTATAAAAGTATTAGCCTCAAAGTAGCCTACTTAAAGTACCACAAGTAAAAGTAGTCATTGTGCAGATTGGTCCATTTCAGATATGATATGTTTTATAATGATTGATCATGAAAGTGTTCTCAAAGCTGGTAAAGGTGCAGCTAGTTTGAATGACTTTGTAGACTGCAGGGTAGCTTGTGGATTTACTCCAGGTGGAACTAAAGTCTGATTTAACACTTGATTATATTTCATCATTCATCCACATCTGTAAAGTAACTAAAGGTATTAAATAAATGTACAAGTACAATGTTTTACTCTGAATTACAGTTGGGTAGAAGTACAATGCACAATATTGAAATACAGTTGCACCAGTATACTGTCATTAGCTTGTAAATAACCCTAAAGCAGAACCGTATCTGGATTTGGACATTAGCTGCTTTACTGTAGAAGGGCAGAGATCACTACATTTGCTATAGATGTTGAAACCCTTCTTTGTTTTATAAATAAATACATTTAGTAATAACTTTCCCCTTGACTTATATATTTTAAATAGTTTGTAAATTAATTTGTTATACAATTTAGGAGTTATAAAGGTCTATAATCTTGTATTTTCTGCTGGAAATGTATGATATTTTAAAGGATGCTGTCACGATAAGGGATCCGTCCCTTGAGTGGGGGGTACTGTCACGATCTGTCTGTGTTTTGTCTTGTCTTTTTCTGTCTTTGGTTTCCTGTTTTATTTTTGAAAAGTGTTAACCTCCTGTTTTGCCTGTTGGGTTCTGTCTGTTTTCCCTCCCTGATTACCCGATTGTGTTCACCTGGTGCCCCTGTGTTTTCTCCTCCCTCCTCACCTGTCTCTTGTTTCTTTGATTAGTCATGTGTGCATTTAGGTTCTGTGTTTTCTGTTAGTTCCTTGTTGAAGAGTTCTGTCTTTAAACTTTGAAATAAAGGTATTTTCTGTAAATCTGCATTTGGGTCCTGCTTGCCTCTCTCAACCCTGAGAGATGCTTATTCATGTTTTTAATAGCTTGATTTGATCCCAAATTCGGGGTGTATAAAATAGCAATGAAATGTTATAAATGAAGAGGTTTTGAAAACATGTTTTGCATTGATTACATTGACAGATCTGCTATATTTGTACTTTAAAAGAACATATTGTAAAAAAAAATACAAATTATTCAGTCCATTTGATGTATTATTACCTCCTTAAACACTCATGTATTATCATTTACCTATTGAAGTTGGTATGATTAATATAATTTGACCCGTAAGGTTAAGGAATCAGGTTTACTGTCTTACATATTATATATTATTTTTAAAGAAATCACAAAGGAAGCAAAGTTATATCATAATAAATACGATGTACTTAATTATTTCAATATAATGTAAATGAGTTTGCAATATACATAGGTTATCATTTGAAATCAGAAAAAATGTCATGCTAATGTAACAAGCAGTTCAGCCACTGTGTGTGTGTTTGTTTGTATTTTCAGGTTCATATTTATATTGTGTGCCTCTCCTGGGACATGTCTCCAAGCTTTAATGTTCAAAAAGCTCTTTATTGTTCTCATACTGCCTGTGCTGCAGCACCTCTTTTCACCCTCTGTCTGAAACCAGAGCCCAGTCTGCTCTGATTGGTTAGCTGGCCGACTCTGTTGTGATTGGTCAACCGCTTAGAAATGTCCCGACCCTTAGGCTATCATGAACAATTTGTTTTTAGCCTTTGCAGATCATTTATAAGCACACAAACCTATACAACACTACAGGAAAGAGAAATCCCCCAAAGAGCATCATTTCAAACTCAAGTGTTCCTGCTGTCAGCTGGTTGGTTTAAAAAGTACCTGCTTTTGGTAATTTGTTGACAGATAACTGAGGATTTTGGCTTTAGTGAAGAAGCCTACAATCATCAATCAATGAATCAATCAATGTTTATTTATATAGCCCAATATCACAAATGTTACATTTGTCTCAGTGGACTTCACAGTGTGTACAGAATATCAGTATGACAAAACGACACCCTCTGTCCTTAGACCCTCTGTCCTTAGACCCTCACATCGTACAAGGAACAACTTCCAGAGAAAACCCACAGTTTAAAGGGAACATGGGAGAAACCTCAGGGAGAGCAACAGAGGAGGGATCCCTCTCCCAGGACGGACAGACGTGCAATAGATGCCGTGTGTAAATCGAAGAGATAATACATTTGCAACATAGGTAGACCAAATGTTTGGAAATGCATGTGTGTATAATAGGAAGATGAATCCACGAGGATGTCAACAATCCTGTGGGAGCCATCAGGGAAGTAGTATGATGAGAGTCAGGCAGGACCTGCAGTGACAGGTTCAGCCACGACTCGAAGTCCAGGACTCAGATCAGGACTCAGGATCCAGGACACAGGACCGCAGCAACAGGATCAGCCACGACTCAGGATCATTCGGAACATGAGAGTACAGGTACAGACAGAGAGAAAGAAGAAGTAAGGTGTCCCCCGACAGTCCAAGCCTATAGCAGCAAAACTAGGGGCTGAATCTAATCAGCCCTAACTATAAGCTTTATCAAAAAGGAAGGTCTTAAGCGCACTCTTAAAAACGGATAGGGTGTCTGCCGCCCGAACACAAACTGGAAGCTGATTCCACAAATGTGGAGCTTGATAAGAAAATGCTTTTCACACTAGCTGGATCTCATTGGATAATATAATCAGATACAACTCAATGAAACGCAATCCTCGGAGATGTCTCAAACATTAGCTGAGGCTGATTTCTGATCATTAAATCAGATCAGAAATACTTGGTTGGGTGGCAGGTGTTTGTAAAAACTGATGAGAGGAGACTTTGAGTAAAGATCTATTGAGCCTTGTTTAAAATCGCTGTTTGAGATAAACCAAACAGCTCGTCCTCCTACAAAAAACGACCATATAGGCCGATTGTTCATGCCCGTATTACGACCCAGAGACATGTTTTAAAGTGTATGTTGTTTCTTACACGACCACTAGAGGTGCTCTAGTGGTCGTGTAAGAAACAACATACTCCCGGCCCGTTCATTGCAAACACTCCGGAGGGACGTTTATTCACAAATAACCCTCTCTGGAAAATCCTAAATTGTGGAATAGTTTGGCCATTAAAATGCTTTTTGATTCGATTTCTGGCGAGAAGTGTATATTGTACTCTTAGAATCCACGTCCAGTCGATGTCTAGGATCTTTAGTTTGATAGATATTACGAAGATAATTTGAGGTCTCGCCAGGAGCTTCCATGCAAAGTTAGCGTGGGTGAAAACAGTTTTTCCAGTCTCGAAGTTTTCATAATAAAACCGGATATATTCCCCTCACTGTCAAATGATTACACAGTGATATCTGCATTACTCATCCACTAAAAAACACCAGTGTATCCTTGTTAATTACACAATATTTATTGGTTTAAATTGTGTACAATGCTTTTGTGTTTTTAACCTTCGATTCAGAGAAACAAATAGTTTTTTCGGAATTTAGACACTACAGTTTCCGAAGACACTACACTACCCAGAATCCCCAGCTATCGTTTGGGACTACAACATCCGACTTGCTTTACAAACCCCGTGATTATTCATCAAGTCCTGTGATTGGATGTTGGAGTGGCAGTGCGACAAGGTTACGCTGCGCGTCAAACAGCTCGATGAGATGGAATGGAACCACAGCAGACTGGAATTGGACGGTTCCAGCCCCCGGGTCCAGCCCATACATCCATGGTCCAGCCCCCTCCCCCCCAGAACTACACATGCTCGCTATTGTGTGTTTCGCAATATGTTCTATGGCACCTCTCTTTATAAGACGTTTTCGTATTTCCCACAATTAGAAGTTGCCAGTATTAAACTGTGTACACCCTGGAGGTTTAGGGGATACGAAACACAGTGGTGTTATCATCAAATTTAAAACATATAATTAATAAATGGGTGAATTAATATACCCACATGACACCTAAGGTCAGAAGAGCTTTATTTAACAGCTGGTCTTATGTCTACCCCTCCTGTTGTTCTTTGATAAGCCTGAAACATGCACTTGTCAAGGTTCAGAGGCACATTTTGCAAATATGGCAGTAGCCATCGATCATCTTAAGATAAGATACTTTATTGATCCCAAGTTGGGAAATGTTTTTGTTACAGCAGCATGTACTACTTTGTTCTACTCCACTACAATTCAGAGGTTAACCTGGTATTTTTACTCCACTACATTTATTTTAGTTACTTTGCAGATTCTGATTAATGATGTGAAATATAAACAACCCTTAAATAAGACTTTAGTTACACCTGAGTCAAATTCAGGGAAGGTGATTGTCAAGTGCCAAAATAAACTATGCAATATATTGGACATTAATTACTTTGTCAGACTTCATATTTATCTGTGGATAACCCCAACGTTTTTTTTCTTATTCAAAAGAAGACCTTAACTTAAAGTATTCTTTAATGTTTAAATAAAGCCTTATTAGTTTGTCTGTTTTGCACATCCTCCTGTTAATATCTTTGGACGTCCTGCACTAGCTGTTTTATTGTAGAGATCACTACAGTATCTTCTTGATACTTTCAATTTTGTATGTAGGCTACTCTTAATATTTAAATGTTTTCATCAAATAAAAGGTATTCAACAACAAAATTCAATAACGTGCTTTAACCACTAGGCGGGTTAAAAAACCAGTGGTGTAGTCAATAAAACATAATAATATCAAACATAATATGACTATTAACTTTATTGTGAGATTAAAACAGAACGGTAGGAAAATACAGTTTCAGTCTCTCGATTTGAAGCTTATGCATTGTACCATGAACCTGTATAGACCTGTAACAGTCAACTGCATGAGGAGTTGGAAAGGTAGTAAATAATATCTTTAAAAACTACAAAAAAATCCCTTTCTATCAGCTGATCACCGTTATGGTGTAAATATAACCTATCTACCAATTGGATCAAATATAAAAGTCAGCCGAATTAGTGTTGATTAGGGATGGGAATTTGAAAGCAAATATATATTCGATTAATCGTTCCCATCCCTAGTGTTGATACTGCAAGGAGACGTATTGTGTGAAAAGAAATGGAAGATGTTGTTTAATTGCTGATATATTTATGATCCACGTCACGTATTCAGTTTTGGCAGCATTTCTTACAGTTTGTCAAAAGGCCTTCTAATCAGGGCTCTACTGTATATATAAATATCTACGGCAGATCTGTAATATGTAATGCAGCCGAACCGTGTATTACAATGCCGTTATGTGATGACTTCCAAAGAGAAAAGCAAGAACACTCAGAATAAAGTATTATTTTATTTAAAAAAAATGTTTTTCCGATTTCATATCGGATAAACACCATATCCCGACATGCATACAAAACAATCGATGTTTTATCGAAATATAGAACCTACATATCGACTGGACGTGGATTCTAAACGTACAATATACACTTCTCACTAGAAATCTAATCAAAAAGCGTTTTAATTACAATTTAGGATTTTACAGAGAGGGTTATTTGTGAATAAATGACCCTCTGTAACGTCAGCATTCAACAGGAGCACTAGAGGTCGAAAACTTTAAAACGTAAATATAGGACGTATTAAGCGCTTGAACAATCGACATACAGTTGCAAGAAAAAGTATGTGAACCCTTTGGATTCTCCACACATAGCGTTGTGTGTTCCTTCCAAACAACTCAACTCTGGTTTCATCTGTCCACAGAACATGTTGCCAGTAGTGCTGTGGAACATCCAGGTGCTCTTTTGCAAACTCCAAACGTGCAGCAATGTTTTTTCTGGACAGCAGTGGCTTCCTCCGTGGTGTCCTCCCATGAACTCCATTCTTGTTCAGTGTTTTACGTATCGTAGATTCGTCAACAGAGATGTTAGCATGTGCCAGAGATTTCTTTAAGTCTCTAGCTGACACTCTAGGATTCTTCTTCACCTCATTGAGCATTCTGTGCTGTGCTCTTGCAGTCATCTTTACAGGACGGCCACTCCTAGGGAGAGTAGCAACAGTGCTGAACTTTCTCCATGTATAGACAACTTGTCTTACCGTGGACTGATGAACATCGAGGCTTTCAGAGATACTTAACCCTTTCCAGCTTTATGCAAGTCAACAATTCTTAATGGTAGGTCTTCTGAGAGCTCTTTTGTGCGAGGCATGGTTCACATCTGGCAATGCTTCTTAAGAATAGCAAATTCAAAACTGGTGTGTATTTTTTATAGGGCAGGGCAGCTTTAACCAACACCTCCACTCTCGTCTCATTGGTTGGACTCCAGGTTGGCTGACTCCTGACTCCAAGTAGCTCTTGAAGAAGTCTTTAGCCTCGGGGTTCACATACTGTTCACACCCTGCACTGTGAATGTTTACATGGTGTGTTCAATAAAAACATGAAAACATATCATTGTTTGTGTGGTATTAGTTGAAGCAGACTGTGTGTGTCTATTGTTGTGACTTAGATGAAGATCAGAACACATTTTGTGACCAACTTATGCAGAAATCCAGGTCATTCCAAAGGGTTCACATACTTTTTCTTGCAACTGTATTTGGTCGTAATAAGGGCCTGAACAATCGGCCCATTTGGTCGCATGAGTTTGAGGACTTGTTGAAACCAAAGAGAAGAAATAAATCCTGCCCATTTAAAAAAAATGTAACAGTAGTCTCTAGTCTGTAACTGTAAGAGAATCGTTACCTCTTCTGTATCCTGTTACATGTATTCTGTTAGTCCCCATCGAATACCCCATAATAAGTATAAACATGTGTTATAAACCATTTGTAAGAAATGGATGATTTAAATGCAACCTAACTTGATTGCATTTGGGAAATTGCCATGGCATAATTCACTCTGATGGCTCCTGATATAGAAAATTGCACATATTTTTTATTTATATTCCTTTTGTGGACTAACATTGTTTGTTTTCATATCTTTGTCCTTTCTGGTTTCTCGTTCATAATCACACCGAGTGACTCACTATGCTGTTTGACCAGTTCTGAATACATTGGCAAAATAAAGAATCAATTATGTTTAATTATGACATTTTCTCATTGTTCTCTCTCTGTCTCTCTGTCAGAGATGTAGCGTGTGTGTTGGTGTGATCGGTGGACCATCATGCACCTCTTCCTGCTGCTGATCCTTCCAGCCACAGCAGCCTTCGGACAGATTGACCCTGGTACACACACACACACACACACACGCACGCACGCACGCACGCACGCACACACACGTATTTACAAAGTGAAGAAAGTATTTTGTTTGTATCTTTGACTGATTCTGTGTGTGTGTGTGCTTTCAGCACACTGTCGCTATGCCTTGGGCATGGAGGATGGACGGATTACAGACCATGACATCACAGCATCTAGCCAATGGTACGAGACCACTGGACCTCAGTACGCCAGGTGAGTTTGACTTAAAAACATACACTCTTTTTTTTTAAAAGCTTATCAATGTTACTGTTTAATATTTAAACTTTAGATTACAATACTTTTATATTTGTTATGATAAATTATTATAAGTTATTTTATAAAAATGTGGAGGAAAAACCTCAAGATCATTGCAAACAAAATGATTCTCAATACATTTCTCACTGTCGCAATTGAATACAAATAATAGACATTACATATACAGGGCTTTTCAATAGATGACAGAATAAATAATCAACTTAAACACAGTAGGCTACAAGTCACGCAAGCCGGACAAAATAATAGTAAAGTTTGGATGTGAAGTCCCATATTCTCCATAAAAGCTTAGCAGTTCTGAAGGCTCAGCTTCTGACAGTAATTATAACGTGTGTGTGTGTTCGCGCGTGTGTGTGTGTGTGTGTGTGTGTGTGTGTGTGTGTGTGTGTGTGTGTGTGTGTGTGTGTGTGTGTGTGTGTGTGTGTGTGTGTGTGTGTGTGTGTGTGTGTTTGAGCCAGCAGAGGGCAGCAGAGTTTCAAATTAAAACAGACAGTTTCAAAGCTGCAGGAACTCTAACTCTTTTCCTTTTTAGCATTTAAGTTATGACGCAGAAATCTTTAGCTTTTTATATCATTATTTTATTTTGAAAACCTGTACGTTTCTTTTTTTCTTTCCTTTTCATAACTTAGTCTTACATTCAGTCCAGATGGTCTCCTTCCTCTGTTCTTCTTGTGTTTTTCCACGAGCAGATGAAATCCTCCAGCAGAGAGAGGTGTTACCCGTTTTTTTATTCTTCTCCTTAAAATACACGTTTCATCATCCGACACGTGACGTCCCTTCCTCTCTAAAGCTTCTCATGTATCCCCTGTTGACAGCATTCCCCTAGTGACGCAAGAGGCCTCTTCACTGTGTACACTAAAACAAAGATGGCAATTAGAGGGGGTACACACGCACGCACACACGCACGCACGCCCACACACACACAGTGGTAGGCTGTTGTTTGATATTTCTTCAGTTCATCCTGCTGATCTCTCGACCTCTGAGTGTTACAACACTGTATACATTATCAAACAATTATGAATCATCTTATTATTATTATTATTATTATTATTATTATTATTATTATTATTATTATTAACAAGTGTATTATTAAAATACAACAGGTCACTAAAACAAGATGTTTAAATTGTTGTGTTATTTTGTTGTATATTATACGATATGATATGCTTTATTGTCCACGTAAGGACATTTCTTCTGGACTCTAGTTAACATTAAATATATTAAACATTAACATTAAATATATTAAATATATATATATATATATTAAATATATTAAAATATTATATCATACACAGTTGGCACATGGCGGTGGTGGCGAAGTCCATAGGGACTTGGCTTGGCAACTGGAAGGTCACCAGTTCAACTCCTGGAGGGGCCAAGTGCTACCGAGGTGTCCCTGAGCAAGGCACCGTTGCCTAAAAACTGCTCCCCATGGCCATCCATGGAAGGCAACCCATCTAGGAGAAGGACACTCAACTAAAACCAGGACTGAGAGGAGTTGTGCCCCCCAGTCCTTAATCAGCATAGTAAAGCCAACCATGAAGAACAAAGTCATCCCAAATCCTATACTTCCAGCGGCGAGTCTGCAGGAATGGTGAACTGGCCAAGATGTATGGAGAACTGGGATGACTTGTTTTCTGTCTTAATTTGTGATGTGTGCCATGTTTGAAAGCACTTTGAGCTGCGCCTGGTGTATGAAAAGTGCTTTACAAATACATCTTTTTTATTATTAGCTTTAAAAAAAGTACATTTACAATCATGAGGCTGCATCAAACTAATTACGGATAAGAACGCAAATAACAATTAAATAATAATGACTGTTTTGATGATAGGCGTTTTATTTTTGGAAATAACCAAATTTGTTTTTATTATAACGTACATTTTTGTTGTAATTTCGTTTATTTAAAAAAACGTTGCCATTAATGCTAACGTCAGCATGCTACAGTGATTACATTGAACCATTTGAACATGTTGATGTTTAATAAGGTGTTCGCCATGTTCCCATCTTAGTTTAGCATGTTAGAATGCTAAGATTGGCAATAAACACAAAGAACAGCAGAGGCTAATGGGATCGCATTAGTTCTGGAGGTATTTAGCCACAAAACACATTCAAATGTTGACCTTGTCCCTGCAGGACACCATGTCTGCACTCAGCTCTTTCAGTGACAGGCTGCACCCGGGGTGTCACATGGAGAGATACCGCAGGTCCTTTCTCCTGCAGCAGTCAGAATCTATCACCACGGCTCCTGGTAGACTCCCCCCCACACACACAACAACAACAACAACAATGACTATGACACCACAGCTGTGCAATAAAGCGCATCTGCTATATGTTCATTTTTTATTATTACTGGCTGCCTTCTTAGTGTGACAATTTGAATACTGTAACAAGACTCTGCCAGTAACTCTGTGCAATATATAATTGTACCTCTGAGCTTCTACCACGCTACTTCTACTCAAATGAATACTTTGCTAATTGTAATAAGTTTTATTACGAATGTGTACTTTAAATGTTATGTGCATGCCCTTTATTTTTTTAGTTTATTTTTAGTGTTTCATTCTTATGATGGTGCGAGATACAATTAATTACTGGATCACCACTATCAATACAATTCATCCAGAGAGCAACATGAATGTCTGAACCACATTTCAACGTGATCAATCGAAAAGAGGAAACGTCAGGTAATCATCAAAGCCGGTGGGATTCAACCTCTGGTGAACAAGAATAGTTGTTCATGTTTCATGGTGTTCCATCCATTGGTTGTTGACATTTTTCAAGTTGGACTAATGTTGTAAGATCACCTTCAATAAAACCAGAACTGAATGTTTGTGTTGTAATCAGATTAGTTTATTTTTGTATTTTAATAAAAAGCTTTATTGAATGTGTTGCCCTGACACAAATTCAGTATCATGGAGAGTAGTATTTCTATAGAGGAAGTGATGTCACTGCTAAAGGTGATGTCATGGTAAAAGCCCAGCGTTACACATAGTTTGATTTGTCTTCACAATGAAGTTCATCCTGCTGATCTCGACCTCTGAGTGTTACAACACAGTATACATGACTAAACTTGTCTGAATCGTCAGAGAAATATTATACTACAACATGTCAAACCTGTTAGGCCCCAAGCCTGTTTTTCAGGTTTCAGGCTTGAAAATGACATTCCCAAAACAAATGATATCTTCCCTTCTAAAAGGGTTAAATTAATAATCTTTTTTCTCATAGTAATGATAAACCTGTGAGTTGGATGTAGAAAAGTCAGAATCAATATAGATGTTTTTTATTTTAAAAAAAATTCAGATTGAACATGGTAAAAAACTGTAAATTATAGTGTCCGTCCAAAAAATATGTTGTACTTATAGTGAAAACCAGAGATGGGTTTTTTTTAAAGTAATATATTACACTACTTCGTTACTCTCTATATAAAGTAACTTGTTACTTTACTCGTTACTTTACTCGTTACTTTACTCGCAGGGCCGGCCCGCCCCTTCCCCGCAGGCAGATCACGCAGACTGCTAAAGTTTCAAATGTTCTCTTTAGTTCAGTTTCCATTGTCGCATAAGACTGATCCAGATCCTGAATGTTTTCCTATCGGACCGTGGCTGTCCTCTGTCTCCTGCTATCTGTATATTTTGCGCAGTCTATCTCTGCTCACGTTTTTGCGTCGGCGTGTTCTCCTGCGTGTTGGCCATGTGTTGCACTGGAACCAGACACCGCAAAGACTTCAGCCGAGCACGTACGAACTGCGCATGCGTGAGTGGAAATAACTCTCCTTACCAGCAGGCGGCTGTAGTGTGTATTCGTCATTCAAAACAGACAACAACCGGAAAACAGAGCAGAAGAACAGACTACGTCAGTGGTCACCAACCTTTTTAAGCCCAAGATCACCGACCTCGGCCTAGGTGAAAGGCGAGATCTACCTATTGCAGAATTGAGTGAAAAAGACGGCTCAGACAGTGCTTCCAATTTGAGGCCTTTTATACTGTATAGGCTAATTGCATCTGAATTACTGTTACAATGAAGGCTCCATAATCAGCTCACGTCATATAGGCAGGGGTAAAGTGCTATTTTTAATGAGTGGGGGGCGGACTTCACCTCCTCTAGATCGGTCCTCACCTCCTCTAGGTCCTCACCTCCTCTAGGGCGGTCCGGGGGGATGCTCCCCTGGGAAGATTTTTTTTAAATATTGAAGTTGAAAGCATCAATCTGGTGCACTTTGAGAGCAACATGGAGAGATCTATGGATACCTCTCTCAGCACCCATATGAAACAGAACTGTAAACAGATTTTCTTTTTCTTTATGGATATTTTACAAATCACTCCCCTTTTAAACTGTATTCTTGTTTTACTGCCATAGTATTTCATACCTGTTTTTCATTTATTCTCTTATTGTTTGTATAACTATAATGATCATATGAAGGTGTGCCGCGGAAATAATCTTTTGAATAATTTGTGACAAAACCGTTCTAAACACTCAGAGAGTCCTTTGCTCACCTGAGCCCCTCAGTCTGACAGGGGAGGACTCTCCTCCAGCATGTTGTGGAAACAGCTCCTTATGTCCGTTAGTGCAGCTAGCTAACCAGATGCTAACATCACGGTCCCCGCTAGCACCGGTCCCTCTCTCTCTCTCTCTCTCTCTCTCTCTCTCTCTCTCTCTCTCTCTCTCTCTCTCTCTCTCTCTCTCTCTCTCTCTCTCTCTCTCTCTCTCTCTCTCTCTCTCTCTCTCTCTCTCTCTCCCTCTCCCTATCTCTCCACACACACACATAGAGCCGAGCTTGAATGACACAAGCACACGTGTATTTCCATGCAACTCTCTGATTGGTCTCGTGACTTGCCTCTGTTGCATTCACTGAACACGGGATATTGCAGTCCTGCCATCCTCTCTTGTGTCATGATGAGGTTCACGTAAAGCACGGTTAATGTATTATATTATTGAGGTGTCTCAGATATACGTCAATCAAGTGGCACCTGCTAACGGGGTGGTGGATGATAGGTTTACATCTAAAAACTTATTTTTCAAACATTATTATTTAAATTTTCTTTTTCTTTCTTTTGTTACTTTTTTTATTAACGGTCCGTGATCTACCCACACCACACTCGATCCGATCGACTGGTCGGCGACCACTGGACAACGTGATATAAACAAACAACAAATAGCTGTGCGTTAGCTTCACCTTAGCATGTGTTCTTTGCAGGTGTTTGTTGAGGTTTGATTATGACTGATTTTAGTAAGTAACGAAGTAACGCGTGTCGGGCAATGTTAGTAACTGTAGTGTGATTACTGAATTATAAAAGTAGCGCGTTACACTACTCCGTTACCGACAAAAGTAATATTATTACAGTAACGCCTTACTTTGTAACGCGCTACACCCAACTCTGGTGAAAACTAACCTTGGATGATGGGTTAGTAGACTAAAAGCTTTAGGAATCCAAAGTACAACATATAATGTACTCTGTATCAAGATTGATGCAAAACAAGTGATATTGACCTCTTCTGGGGCCATTTGGGTGGATGTTCCTTATCTCTGTTCCCCCTTCTTCGATTTTGACATGTGAAAGTCTTTCTGACCGTTAGAGCCAATAGAATCGAAGGGGAATCTCCCCACACACACACACATGGCAAAACGAAAAGGTGGGGCTTCGCGCACACAGTTTTGCTCCACAGTGAAGCTGTCTCTAGGTCTGACATCTCAAAACCGAAAAGCAGATTTATTTCTCATGGATTATCAGAAATCATTCAAAGTGACACAGACACATTGGATTAACCTATGGATTAACTAAACCATCGTTTTTTATCGTTGTAATGCCATTGAAGACCAGTTTATACCAGTCAAAGAAGAAGGTAAGCCATATTAGCGTTGCATACAAGTGGCGCTACCTAGCGCCACTTGTTTTGATGTACGTTTTTGTTGATAACGTGGCGAGTTTGTATCCTTCAGTGTTGAGGTGGGCACCGTTAGATTATGTGTCTCCTTGCGATCATAAACGATGTGTTGGATGTGCACCTAGGATAAGTAATAAGGGAGCTAGGAGTGATTATCGGTGCAGTAATAGGTTAGCATGTTTCGCTCATGGGTCATTTAGATGCTTCTTATGAGACTTGTGTTTTGTTTTGGTAAAAATGGTTTGTATCGTCAGTTAGCTGAGATTATTCCCGTTAATCTGGTATAACACATTAATAGGTTCTTAAATATTAAGATCCCCTGAGACACAGTGTCGTGAGAAAAAAAAACAAGGGTACCCGCCGGCGGGGACCTTGGGGCTTAACAGGTTAAAACAAGAGGGTTAAATGTTCTGTTTATTTGTTCGGCCATTACAATATTGATATCTCTCTGAAACGTTTAAGTAGGTAAAGGTTATGTGCTGGCTGCTAAACTAGCCTTTCAAATATAATGATTGTATAAATGAAAAATTAGATGTTTATAAACATAGTTCTTCCTAATATATACTTCAATCTCCATTATTTGACTTATGTGTTCAGCCTGACTTTGATGCGTTCAATGGTCACTGCGCTATCACTAACTGGTTTTAAATGCAGAAAAGACCAAGTACACGGTTATCACGAGTCATGGCTCAAGGACACTCAAGGACAAAATCCCAATCATGCAGCTCACGGGGCATGTCCAAAAACAAAGTATTTACTAACAATATGTGTACAGCAATCCAGGAAGGCAAACAAAGCAGTAGGTTAGGCTAAATTGAAATCTGGAAAATATAGGCAAAGGTCAAAACACAGGTTGAAGATATGTATACGTACTGGCTGGCTATAGTTCAAACATTGTAAAGCTAAGGCACATGGCATGAAGACATGAAGATTTGGCATCAAACTGGTGGAAGACGACTGGTATACATTATATACTTGGGAGCTGATTAGGGAAAGAGGAACAGGTGAGTGGAGAGGATAAGCAGGAGAAGTGAATTAACTGTTGGGAGGGCAGAGAAATGGGAGTGTCATGGAAAGAAATGACTGCAGTTAGAACACAAACAAGGAAACTGTAGTTTCCACCTCCGCCAGGGTCCTTTTCCAACCGTAAAAGTATTTATTTGATTATGTAGATATTAAGCAATTAGACCCAGTGTATCATTGAGCACAGTTAAGAAGAAATAGCCATGTCATGTTATTCATTATTGTTCTTCTACTGGATTAACTTTTTACTTGTTGGCATTATTTCGGTGCAGCTATCAGATCTTGAGTTAATGAGTAAGTGTAATGTTCAGAGAGTGTAATGTTATCGGTTTCTGTTATGTTGGAGTAAGCCAGGCCCAAAAATGCCCAGGAAGGCCATGTTAACCTGATAAATTATGATGTTTTGAGGCCACAGCGAACAAGAATTCCTATCAAGTCAGAAATGTCTCCTGTTTAAAAATAGTGAGCCAAAACAGAACTCTTTGAAACTCTTCCAATAGCTCACTATTATCCAAACCACATTTATGTATACAGCACACACAAAAACAAAGTTGACCAAAGTGCTAAACATCAATAAATATATTTTAAAATATTAGTCAGCATGGGACAAAACATAATTATGGAATCATTAAAAGCAGATGCAACGCGAAAAACTACACATCATGATTTAATTGAACTGACAAAGTTCAAAATACAAAACATGAATTCTTCTAGGAAAGTGGGTCAAGGCAAGTGACAACAAAACAACAGCATTAAGACACAAATAAAAAAAACTCATGCGGGTCATCTTCAGCTGATAATAAGTGTGGACTGCAGCAGGAACCAGAGGAGCTTTTCGTTTAATATTAACTTTGCCAAATGTGGCTTTGAGAGCAGCTGTGACCTCTAGGGAATGTAAACATGATCGTCATCACTCATTTCATCATCAGTTTAACCCTTCTCATCCTCATATTAAAAAGTCTTAAAGCCTTACATACTGTAACATGAGCCACATGATCTTCCAGAAGGTCGTGATGGTGGCATTTGGCTCTTCACTGATTGTATGTCTAAAGCGTAGTGGAAAAAACTAAGCAAAGAAGGGCAGTAGCATGTAGAGATTCTTCTACCATATAGGGCAGCCGTTATGGCACTGCACTGTGTTACTTGGACTGGGAGAGCAACCTTGTAGATGATCCATTCAAAAGCCTTAATAAGGCCATTGAACAGCCTGCAGAGTAAAGCGCTGCAGATCATGTTAAATTGAGAGAACAAGCTATATAAAAGCCCATCAAGCTCGCTAGACACACAGACATAATAATTGATAACATTTACAAGTTGAAATGGACGCTGAATGAACTTGGGTACCCTGGTTCTTTGTGTTATCATGGCTTACCTAACCCTAACATACGTGATCTCACTAAGTGGTCCTACGACGCTGGTTATCAACTCAACCCGGGGTTTCCCAGTCCGGCTACATGTGCGTTCACATGAAAGTGGCGAAGTTAGCAACATATGACCAATCGGAAACATCGACAAGTGTACCGACAAGCGTATCGTCGGGCGGAAATCATCCATCGTGTTGTGTTTGGTACAAAAACCTGCAGACTCTAAGGTTAGGACATCAGATTATTTAACAGATGAACTGAGTCCTGCTGGCTGTAGTCTGACCCAAACTTCATGTTCCCATTTCTGTTCTTTACACAAAAGACTGAATTCATTTAGGACAGGACCAATAGTCCTCATTAAACACAAAATCATCTACTGTGTTTTCTTAAACGGGCCGTATTACAATATGTTTAAGAGTGAAGGGGATAGTAAAAATCATTCATTCCAAAACCATAATAAAAACATTAGTCAGGACTTATACATATATCTGTTATTTCCAGATTCATTTCAAATGATATCATGTGATCCACCGTTGCTCCAAAAAACCCACATTACTACAGCGTCTGTGTTTAAAATAGCTCATCAGAATGTCTCGAGATAACGGTCATTATTTAACATTGTGGTGGAGGAGGAGGAAGGGAGAGAGAAACTCAGAGCGTCACAGTGTAATGCTGCAGTGTTTCCTCCCATGCTGCTGCTCATGTTATCCGCACACCCTTTGTGATTCATTGAGACAACCAGAGGCAGAGCGGAGGAGGACTGGAGGTCAGAGGGAGCTTTATCTGGACACATTCCAGCTGGCTCACTCATTCATTCAGTCTGCACAATCATGAGTGGAGTATACACGTGTGTAGTGTGGAGAGTGTAGTACACAAAGTTGCTTTGCTCTTCAAGACGCCATTCCATATATTTGATGTAAAGCGTCTTTGAGCATTAGGAAAAGCGCTATATAAATCCCATGTATTATTATTATTATTATTATTATTATTATATGAAACGCAATTCCAAGACCATAGAGAGCTTGTTCAAATATATATTGCTTTTAGGTGAAGTATTGCTTTAGCAAATGACTAGAACACAATGACATTCTGGGACCCTGAAGCCATGGAAATACGCTACACCAAAATACATTGTTGGTGTTTTGACATATTACGTCTTGAAATGATCATTTTGGAGGATATAGACGCTGAGTTGGATCTCTTCCTGCTCCAGGGATTCTGTTCTGACCCTGACCTTTCACCTCAGCTTTCATCAGGGGAGGCAGTGCATCATTATCACTAGTCTGAATGAACCACACAATGAGAGGTATTTTAGAACTGTTAATGGAAACCTAGAATCTCCTCAGACCAGTTCTCTGAACCGGACTGAGGAGCTGTGTCTCAGCTTGTGTTCCTTTCTCTCTTGGTTTCACATTTCAACATTTAATTTCCGTTAAAATATTGATCTGATGCCAAAAATCCAGTTTCACTACTGGCTTAACCTGCCCAAAGCATCAATAGGAGAAACTCACTGCAGCTTGAGAAACAATGCAAATATAAAATGCAAATGTGCCAAAATACATTTTTTGATTTGCATGAATTATGATACCCCAGCACGTTCCTAATGGAAATGTTTTTTCTATAAAAGACGAATTTCTGGGATCCCAGGGTAGTGAGTACAACAACAATATGTATTGCTTTTTGGTAAAGTATTCCTCGAACATATGCCTACACCATGCATTGTGTGTAACGAAATACGCAACAGGACCGAAAACCATTGTTGGTGTTTTTTTATTAGGTCTTATAATTATGACTTTGGAGGATATTACAAAATGTTAAAGGCCCATGTCATGCTTTTCTGGTTATCACCCGTCCCGTTGTGTTATGAAGCTTGTTCTGCATGTAAACGGTCTGCAGTCACGAACCCTCAAAGTGCACCCTGTAGCGAGTAAAACTCTAACACAGAGAAGACCTGTCTGTGCTGCCCCAGAACGCCTCGTTGGACATTTCTCATTTTCCATTGTTTGCTTCCTGGGTTCTGTGACGTGTGAACACCCAAATAAACAACAAATGACCGGATTGGCCCAAATGGACCAATCCTTGGAGCAGCTCACACACCAGGATCCCTTGGCTAACTAACAGGGAGTCCCATTGACTTGCATAGCGCTCCCTGAACGCTGGTAATAGACGAGTTGGGATCGCAGAGAAATGCTCTCCGCAGATCCATTCTCACAGCGTTCTAAACCTTTTTCTTACTCAATATCAAGCCACACTTATCTCGCAGCAACGAGCCTCGCAATGTCCCGACCAATCAGAGCACACTGGGCTCACATGGAGGGGGGGGGGGCAGGAGCTCCAACAAGCCGTTTAGGACAGATAGTGAATACCTGGTGAATACACAGACTATACAGAGATGCTGTATGAGAAACCAATGTGAGTTTGGAACATTACACAATTTAAATATATTCTGGTAGACCTCAACAAGGAAATATGATCAGTAGAAATGGCCATGACATGGGACCTTTACTGGGAACCGAGAATCTCTTCAAACAAGTTCTCTGAGCCGGACTGATCAGCTGTGTCTCAGTTTGTGTTTCTTCTTCTCTTGGTTTCACATTTCAACATTTCTATTGTTGTTAAATTGTTGATCTGATGCCAAATATCCACTTTTACCACACTTAATGTACTTGTATTGCGGTGTCCTGACACATTCTTTTATGGATTTAATGTGGTGATTTCTACTTCTCGAAACATTAACATTAACATTAACTTTCCCCTAATGATTGATAAATATTCAGGTTTAAAAATGTTGAACTTTCTGCCTGTAATTTTCCACCAGGTGCCTTCTCTCCTGCTGTGGGCTGATGAGGATCATCGGATAGGTCTCGATATGTTGATACACGCAGAGGAAAGTTAACTCAACACTTTTCTCCCTGTGTCTCTCTGCCAACATTCCTGTCGTTCCTCTGAGCTCGAAAAAGAGGAAGCGATTCCTAGCAAGAAGTGTTACTCTTTATTCTGATTCTACTGATGTCAACTAAATATCCAAAATCAAAACGTTGGTTCGATGCATGTGATACTGACTTTCTAACTAAATCAACATCTCTTTCAATGTATAACCTTTTGACTTATACTATTAAATATATATCTGTATGAGTGAAATATAATATTCACATTTTCTAACAAATAAATTAAGCATTTTATTAAACAATGAAATAAAAACCAAATAGTGCTAATATTATAATTACAACTTCTATTTCATTATTATTAATAATACTATTATTATTATTATTTGTATTACTTCCACTATTAATAATGATAATAATTATTACTATTATCTTTATTTGTATTAGTAGTAGTAATGATAATATTAATGATATAACAAAAAACAACTATTATAATAACTTTGTTATTTATTATATTATTATTATTATTATTATTACCATTATCATGAGTTTTAAAAAGATATAACATATAATAATAATAAATATGTATACATTATTATTATTATTATTATTATTAATTTGTTATTGTATTTTCACCATTACATTTATTAGTTTTTAAAAGAGATAATAATCATAATAGTAATTCTCTTCATTAGTTTTAAAACTAAGAAATGAATATCTTAAATAAACCATCAGGAAGTCTTTTTTAATATACCGTGATAGTATAGTGCCAAAAGGATTACGTAAACGGATGCTACTGCGAAATAAGTTATGTTTCGTTCTTCTTTGATGCGAAACGGTTTCATCAGAGCGGGAAGCTCCGCTTGCATCACCAGGGAGTGTCCGTGTTCTGTGTGACTATAAAGAGATACAAACCCTGAGTCAGTGCTCTTGTGTGGCCCTGTGTAACTCTACATGTGTAAAAGTGCAATGGAGATTTATAATTCTAAACAATAAGGTTATACTAAGGTAAATAAACCACATCAGTGTTACGCATCCAAAACACTATAACACTCACAAAGGTGGGTTTGTTTAACAAGACTTTTGCTTTTTACTGCATTAGATGTAGGTGCACCTAATACACTGGCATCTGGATGAAAAAAAAAAAATAAATACATTTACTAAAAAGGCATACGAAATTATCTACAGTAAAAACTAAAAACTGATATTACTGAACATATGGTCACAGTGTGCACATTATCCAGGCATCAACACATGTGTACTGTATAGAATAATTTTAAGTAGACAGGGTTTTTAACGTACAGTTTACAGGGTCATGAGTTACAGATGAGATCTAAGTGTTCGTCCTCTGGGGAGCATGAACATCCAAAGCTTATTTTAGTGCAATCTGCTGATTATGTTATGTTGCTGATCTGTTAGTTCTTCTTGAGATTGACACTGTTGGACTCAGTACGAGTGAAACGACTCTCACAAGTACTATGAAGTACTTTTACTGTGTACTTTTTGAGTAATCCTCTGTCAATGTCCCCTCCTGAGTACACAAATACATGTTTCTTTGCTATTTTGAATAAGCGTTAAAACACCAAACATCTTCATGAGAAGAAAGGTGGACTTATGGTTGGACTTAAGGTGGACTTATGGTTGGACAGAGTATTTTAAGAGGATATGGTAGACATGATATCAGCAATACTTCCAGTCAGTGGCGAGCCGCAGGGCCCTCTAGGCCCTCTGTGAGGGCCTAAAATAATAATAATTTAAACAATAATATTTAAATATTATTTTTTATATGTTGTTGTTGTTAGATTTTTCATTAGTTTTACCAAAATAACTTGATTTAATTGTATTTCAAATAACATTTCCAAAGAAATAAATCCTTTGAATCTGCCTGTTCAGTTTCTGTTGGAATGTGAAGGGTTAAATGCCGTCTGCGAGTTATGTGAAGACGGGAGGGCTTGTTGGTCCCTCTCTACATTCACAGAGGGCCAGCTATAGTAACTCAACGGCAGGAGCGGGTTTCGAACTGGAGTTCCCCAGCACTCCCCCTTGATCTGATGATCGGATGCACAGACCACTGCGCCTCATCCCAATACCCATCCTCGACTCCTCCTTTCCCTCACTCGTTTCCCTTCCTTGCGTCTTAGCTCCGCCTCCGTAAGATGCGAGCGAGAGACACGAGGAGGTGACGCGAGGACAGAGGAGTCCTCAGGTATTAATTGGGATGTCCTCGTTCACTCAAACGTCACTCTTAAACGACTTCTGTTAATGATGACATGTGCACAGCTGTATCCCCTCTCATCGGGCTTAACTGAATAACTCTTTAGAACCGGCCCATTTGTTGTTAAATATTTATTTAAATGAATGAATCTTTCTCTTGTTAGTCAAGGAATTCAATGTATGATGGTTGGTCCTGCTTTTGTTTTCCGTTTTGGTGTAAAATGTAGCCAACATTTAAATAAAAATGTAATTATAGTAATGTGAAAGCCTTCTAGAAATGAATTGCACATAATAATTCCCACGGAGCTGTGAGCACTTCTACATTTATGTGACGCTTTTCCACTCTGTCACGCCCTGGCTCAAGGATGGACAAAGGAAGGAGACCACACATGATTCATCCAATTGAAGTGCATTTATTTAAAGAAACTAAATTAACTATGAAGTCAGTTAATCAGTAATGTGTGTAGTGTGAACATGCATCAGTATATAAAGAAATAACAAACAACCCAAGGTCCAGTAGAGCCAAGCAACCCAAGAGGAGAGAAAGACTGACTGCTCAGGCACCCATACTTGTAGCTGAGCAGTCAACCCAAATCAGGTGTCAGCAATCTCTCCTGATTTGGGGAGTGGCTAACCAGGGACCTGAGTCTAAGGCCTAGGGGCCGTCACACCTCCCCCCTTAAGAATGAGGTAGCACCTCAGATCCTGAAACAAAACAAGAACATTAGACACAACATTTTCTTACAATTCATAAATCTGAGTAACACGTCTCAGAGCACACACAATCTGCATTATAAGCCTATCAAAAGTGATACTAGGAAAAGAAAGAACTATGACAAAAAGTACCTGAGGTGACTACCGACATTTGCACAAAACCTGCAATCATTATAGCCTAAGCCTAGGCTCCCCTTGCCTGCCCCATCTTACCCAAAGAGGTTACTGTAGCTCTCTTTCACATACTTCCGTGTGTTACAAATGTTGCACTCTGACCTTCTAGCCCAATTGACATTGCCACATGTTTTGCACTTCCAATCATATACACTGAAGAGACCGCTGCTCTTCCCAGCCAGAGTTTTCCAACTATCTGTTCTTCCAGCTTTCATCATCTGTGCCCTCATGGGTTTCTTCCTGCCACATCTGTAACAACTGCTTCTTCTAGCAAAGTTCATCATTCCACACTTATCAGTACAAAACCAGTCCTCGCCTCTAACATGAAAACTCTTTCCTGCAATGTTTATTTTGTTACCCCTGAATGGCTTTGCATGATCTGGCCAAACACGACCACCTGCCAGGTCATTTCCCAAAATGATGTCCACTCCAGTCACGGGCAACTCTGGACGAACACCAACCTCCACTTCTCTCTGGACCCAATCACAGGACAGAAACAGTTTATGCTCTGGCACAGAAATGGATTGCAGACCAATCCCTCGAACTGGAACACAGCGCCCCGTGTCTGAATCTGGAGAAAAAGGCAAGATGGCCTCCCTCATCAAAGTATTCAAAGTGCCCGAGTCCCTCAAAATCCTGACTTGAACTTTCTTGTCACTCCCAACTAGGGTTACAAAAGCGTCAGACATAAACGAAGCATAACCCGACTCAACCTCTGAGATATCAATTGCCTTACCCTGCATTTGCAATGGAGCCAAGACTTCTGTTTCACCAACTCTGGGATTATGAACAGTTGTAGCCAAACCAACTGACTTCACACGAAAATTGTTGCTTTTCCCCTCTAGCAAAGGACATTCTTTTTTCTAATGACCCTGTTGATGGCAATAATTACACACATTTGCATTGCTTTTGCCATTAGGACGCTGTGCAAACTTTGGGGACAAAGATCCTGCTCTCTGAGATTCATTCCTTTCATAACGCTCACCAAAGATGCGCCTGTGCGTCAACACATACTCATCAGCCAGTACTGCTGCCTCCCTAGGACATGTGACTTTATGTTCATTAATATAGGTTGCAATGTTCTCAGGGACCGATTGTTTCAACTGCTCCAGAATGATTAAATCACATAGCTGATCCAATGTTTTTACCCCAGAAGCAGAGTACCAGCGCTTGAAATGCAAGATCAAATCCCGTGTAAATTCCACATGTGTTTTGTTACCACTCTTTCGCCAGTCTCTAAAACCTTGGCGGCACGCTTCAGGCACCAACTCATAAGCCTTCAAAACAGACGATTTCACCGTATCATAATCTTTACAGGCATCCGAAGATAAAGCGGAGTAGGCTTCTTGTGCTTTACCTGTGAACACACACTGCAACATTAAAGTTCTGTCCTCATCAGGCCAGCCCCTTGAATCAGCAACACGCTCAAACAGACAAAAAAAAGTGTCTATATAATTTTCATTAAACTTTGGCAACAACAGTAAATTACTTGCAACATCAAAGCGTGAACTCACAAGTTCCTCATTCAGTGCCGATGCAGACATTTTACCTGCCCTAATCAAAGCCAATTTTTGCAGTTCCAAATCAAGTTTCATTTCTTCTAACCTCAAAATCAACAATTGTTCCTGTTGTTCAAATGTCAAGCCAGACACATAATTAGTGACCATGCTCTTACCTCCCCTGTCCATCAGTACCGCACAGTCTAGCAAATGAGCCTTTATAACACTTTTCAGGGTTTCCTTTGTTTGCTTGGAATCAAAATCAACAGAGTAATAATGAGCAATCTTCACCAACTGCTCCTTTGTACATTGCTCCAACAACTCAGCCGAGGGACACTGAACAAAATCTTCCACAATGTTATCCATATCAAACCACAAAAATCTAGCAACCTAGATAACCACATTGAGGTAACATACACCAAACCTTTACACTATGCAACAACTGGTGACTCCCCATGCTCAACTAACTCATTAGAGTATGTCCCTTATCTGACTAAACTCGTACCTAGTCTTCGTACAGATACTTGTGGCGGGTATTTATTCACTGAAACCCAGTGGTACTGGAAGGCAACTGTATACACAGCGACCCCACAAGAAACCATGGACGTGATCCCGAGACAACTGCTCTAGCCACTTTCTCTGTCACACTAAACCCAACCCCGACAACAGACTCTCCATTAGAACCTGCTGCTTGGCCTCACAGAGGAGAACACCAGTCACATGCCACACCAAACATTTAGCTATTTACCTCAAAGAAAACTGGCCCAAACTAGATTATAATAAAGCTCTCCAAAACAACTACATCCATGTGTGATACTCCAACCTAAATTAGTACAGAAAATTCATAACAAAATGTATGTCAAAATTTGACTTTTGACTTCAAACGAGCCCCCATGTCACGCCCTGGCTCAAGGACGGACAAAGGAAGGAGACCACACATGATTCATCCAATTGAAGTGCATTTATTTAAAGAAACTAAATTAACTATGAAGTCAGTTAATCAGTAATGTGTGTCGTGTGAACATGCATCAGTATATAAAGAAATAACAAACAAACCAAGGTCCAGTAGAGCCAAGCAACCCAAGAGGAGAGAAAGACTGACTGCTCAGGCACCCATACTTGTAGCTGAGCAGTCAACCCAAATCAGGTGTCAGCAATCTCTCCTGATTTGGGGAGTGGCTAACCAGGGACCTGAGTCTAAGGCCTAGGGGCCGTCACACCTCATCTTCCAGTTGTCGGTTTTCCTCTGTTGAAATGGACCAGCTGTAAAGGTGGGGGCGGGGCTTTTATACGCGAGTAGTGAAAGCACTTCCGGTAGTCTGCTCCCGTGTATCCTCCCTTTCGTCTCCTCCCGCACCCCTCCTCCCTCACCCCTCCTCGACTCCTCCGTGTGCATTTCAGCTATTGGGACGTCCTTCAAAATGGTGTGTCTTGATCGATTTCCGGGTCAAGTCCCGGAGGAGGGGAAGAGAGGAGTCGAGGAGGGGTATTGGGATGAGGCTTATGTCACTAGCCTCATCCCAATACCCATCCTCGACTCCTCCTTTCCCTCACTCGCTTCCCTTCCTTGCGTCTTAGCT
This sequence comes from Pseudochaenichthys georgianus, assembly GCF_902827115.2. Taxonomy (NCBI): domain Eukaryota; kingdom Metazoa; phylum Chordata; class Actinopteri; order Perciformes; family Channichthyidae; genus Pseudochaenichthys; species Pseudochaenichthys georgianus. The sequence goes on along the minus strand of NC_047511.1, from coordinate 7,591,505 downwards.
CCGCCTCCGTAAGATGTGAGCGAGAGACACGAGGAGGTGACGCGAGGACAGAGGAGTCCTCAGGTATTGATTGGGATGTCCTCGTTCACTCAAACGTCACTTTTAAACGATGTCTGCTAATGATGACATGTGCACAGCTGTATCCCCTCTCATCGGGCTTAACTGAATAACCCCTTAGAACCGACCCATCTGTTGTTAAATATTTATTTAAATGAATTAATCTTTCTCTTGTTAGTCAAGGAATTCAATATATAATAATCCTTCCTTATATTTATTATAGCGCTTTATCAAGGACTCTCAAAGCGCTTTACAAACTCACATTACACATACAAATCATACATGTAATGGTCATCTACTGTGGACAATACCCACAGGAGCAAATTCGGGTGAAGTGTCTTGCCCAAGGACACAACGGCCTGACGCAGTGGGGCGGGAGCGGGTTTCGCACTGGAGTTCACCAACACCCCCTTGATCTGATGATCAAATGCACAGACCACTGCACCACCCGTCCCAATATATGATGGTTGGTCCTGCTTTTGTGTTCCGTTTTGGTGTAAAATGTAGCCTATATACATTTAAATAAAAATATAATTATCGTAATGTGAAGCCTTTTAGAAATGAATTGCACATAATAATTCCCACGGAGCTGTGAGAACTTATACATGTATGTGACGCTTTTCCACTCATCTTCCAGTTGTCGGTTTTCCTCTGTTGAAATGGACCAGCTGTGAAGGTGGGGGCGGGGCTTTTATACGCGAGTAGTGAAAGCACTTCCGCGTAGTCTGCTCCCGTGTATCCTCCCTTTCCTCCTCCCGCACCCCTCAGTTGAAAGCTCTTTGCGTCCATTTATGAAGCTGAAGGACCCTCGGCGCGTCCCAACTGCACGCCACGGGACCCTGACCAAACGTCGCTCCTGGACGATTATAGAGTGAAAGTGTGTTGTATTAGAGTAAAATAGACAGTTTTTTTACCTGGTTCTTAAATTGTGGTGAGACCAAGGCACAATAATCCTATGAAAGCAGCAGGATGTGATGTGTTCATGTGTGCATTCATGCTGCACCTTCTTTAGTTATCTCAGAAATGCTGCTGTCATAGTCGCACTGAATTCAGGCGCCGGTGACTCCTCAGGTATGTTGGCACGTTTAACGGTCATGTCAGATGAATGGCTGCGTTCCTGTGTGAACTGGGCTCAGGTGAATTTGTATTGTTGTATGAATGGGTGGCGGGGAATATAGGTCAGATTAGCAACACTAATACATTGACTCCTCAGCGGTCGGATGTATGACTGCACACCTGAACGCAGCTCCACCCTTCCGGGCCTCTGGGCGTTCCCCACCACACAAGTACTTGACATTCCTTTCTAATCCTGGTTTTTTTGGGCTCTAAGTCTAAGGCATAATTAACCCTGGAGATTTAAACATAACTCATTGAAAGGTGTTCATATGACTCATCACATGTAAGGAATAACTCAACAGAATCATAAAATATCAACATGGTCTTACACCTTAATGCAAGCATGTACACATCATATAGAAACATTTTAAAAGTAGCAGTTTTATTTGACAAACAGTTATCTTCAAACAATATTTGCGACACATTTAGTAACCTTTTTAAACTGGAATTAAATAAATAGGAAGTGGTCATAAATACAGAAATAATGGGGCAAATGTATATTCTACCCCAACAAAAAAATTCACAAATTAAAAATGACTTAGAAATGGTGTCTGAGGCCTTGAGGAAACTGAATGCTATTTAAAACTCGGCTTTAAAATAGCATTTACTGAACAGTTATGTGTGGAATGCTTCTCTCAGTTATTTCATACAGAGCAGTCAAATCGTATGAGCATTACTGCAAGTCAGAACTGGAAAGCTAAATTTGTATTTTTGCAAAACTGCTTTTCCTGATATTTCATCACTGGTTACCTGGACATATCTGAATATTGAACAAAGTTGCAACACTGTCTTCCACAAAATGAAGCCCCGATACAGATAAAATCCATTTTCAATTACGTTTTGGGGGAAATTGTAACCCAAATCCAGGACACAAAAACTTGGAAGAAAGTAAATGTAATTGTTGGTTTTCCAAGCAAAAACAGAGCAAGGCAAGTTAAACAAAAAAGAACAATAATCTGAAAATCAGTGACGGGATAGCCGAGCTTAAATACAACCAGAACTAATCACAAGGACAAGACACAGCTGGGGAGGGCAGAAAACACAAGGGCAGCAGGTGAACAGAATCAGGTCATCAAACAGGCGGGAAAACACAGAGACAGGAAGTAAAAACAGACTGAACAGGGGGTGAATACTTTTCAAAATAAAACAGGAAACAGACAGATGTGACAGAAATGTATTTTGTAGATTACAAATGTATAGCAGTGTCACAGAAATGCTCAAACCGAACTGAGGGTGGAATTGAGTGACATACGGAGATCGGCTATGTGAGTCTTTTTCTTCAAGATTGTCCATACAGCCTGTCCTCCTATAAAAAAACGACTGAATAGGTCAATTGTTCAGCAACTTATTACGAGCCATAGTCACGTTTTAAAGTGTAGCACCTCTAGTGGTCGTGTAAGAAACAACATGTTCCCGTTCATTGCAAACGCTCCGGAGGGTCGTTTATTCACAAATAACCCTCTCTGGAAAATCCTAAATTGTGGAATAGTTTGGCCATTAAAATGAATTTTTGATTAGATTCCTAGCGAGAAGTGTATATTGTACTTTTAGAATCCATGTTCAGTGGATGTGTAGGATCTATAGTTTGATAGATATTACGAAGATGATTTGAGGTCTCGCCAGGAGAACGTGTATATACTACGTCTTTCTGCAGCGTTCATGTAAAGTTGGCATCAACCCTCACGGGGTGAAAACAGTATTACCTGTCTCGAAGTTTTCATAATAAAACCGGAGGTATTCCCTTCACTCTTGTTACAACCTGACCTAAGGCTGGAACAAATAGGGAGGCCACACAGAGTTTAGTGCCAAATATCTGTTTATTTAACAGGTTATAGAAAAACACCTCTGATGAATAGTGTATGGAAGAATCAGACTGTCAGTAGTGTGAGCAGTGTGTGGAAGGGTGTTGTAGCATGTTGGAGGGTGCATCACCTAACACAGGCTGTAGGCTGAGGTTGCTGCAGCATGCCAGGATCTGAATCAGAGCGTGATCCTTGCAGCTGGGCAACCTTTATACCTTCTTGTGGCTCCGCCTCTAGATGGGCGGGCACAAACAGGACGACACTCCCAGTACCTGCCAGAGGACAGCAAGGCAGGGAGCACAGCCAGCAGAAGGGGGGAGGGGTCGTCACACTGTCAAATGATTACACAGTGATTTCTGCATGACTCATCCACTAAAAAACATCAGTTTATCCTTGTTAATTACACAACATAGATTGGTTTAAATTGTGTACAATGCTTTTGTGTTTTTAACCTTCGATTCGGAGTAACAAATCGTATTTTCGGAGTTAAGGATGGCCGAAGACACTACACTACCCATAATCCTCAGCTATCGTTTGGGACTACAACATCCGCTTTGCTTGACAAACCCTGTAATTAGTCCTCAAGCTCTGTGATTGGATGTTGGAGTGGCAGTGCGCCAAGGTTACGCCAAGCACATTGACATGGAATGAAACCACGGCAGACTATCCAAAACTGGCCTCGAACGGGTCCAGCAGCATGTACAAAATGCCACTATTGTTACTTTGTAATTCTACTCCACTACAATTCAGAGGTTAATTAACCTGGTATTTTTACTCCACTGCTTTTATTGTAGTTACTTTGCAGATTCTGATTAATGATGTGAAATATACAACCCTTAAAGCAGACTTTAGTTACACCTGAGTAAAATTCAGGGAAGGTGATTGTCAAGTGCCAAAATAAACTATGTAATATATCAATCAATCAATCAATCAATCAATCAATCAATCAATCAATGTTTATTTATACAGCCCAATATCACAAATGTTACATTTGTCTCAGTGGACTTCACAGTTTGTACAGAATATCAGTATGACAACACGACGCCCTCTGTCCTTAGACCCTCACATCGTACAAGGAAAAACTTCCGGAGAAAACCCACAGTTTAAAGGGGAAAATGGGAGAAACCTCAGGGAGAGCAACAGAGGAGGGATCCCTCTCCCAGGACGGACAGACGTGCAATAGATGCCGTGTGTAAATTGAAAAGATAATACATTTACAGCGTAGGTAGACCAAATGTTTGGAAATGCATGTGTCTATAATAAGAAGATGAATCCACGAGGATGTCAACAATCTTGTCGGAGCCATCAGGGAAGCAGCATGGTGAGAGTCAGGCAGGACCGCAGAGACAGGTTCAGCCACGACTCGAAGTCCAGGACTCCGATCCAGAACTCAGGATAGAGGATCCAGGACACACGACCACAGCAACAGGATTAGCCTCGACTCAGGATCCCGGCGTATATGTAGACACAAAAAAGAGATGTGGGGGAAGCTGGGTTAATCGGAACATGAGAGTACAAGAGAGTCTAATATATTAGACATTAAGTACTTTGTCAGACTTAATATTTATCTGTTGATACCCCCAAAGTTTTTTTCTTATTCAAAAGAAGACCTTAACCTTAAAGTATTCTTTAATTTTTAAATAAAGCCTTATTAGTTTGTCTGTTTTGCACATCCTCCTATTAATATCTTTGGACGTCCTACACTAGCTGTTTTATTGTAGAGATCACTACAGTATCTTCTTGATATTTTCTATTCTATATGTCTATCATTGACCTTCGACTTTCCCCCTATTTTGTATGTAGGCTACTCTTAATATTTAAATGTTTTCATCAAATATAACATATTCAACAAAACAAATCAATAACGTGCTTTAACCACTAGGCGGTGCGGGTTAAAAAACTGTCAAGTGTACAGTGTTAACACAATAAATTATACTTTCCAGTATAATTTCCAGTTTAGTTTATGACGGATTTATTTTGTTATCCACACATATATTGTTTTGATATTTGTAACACCAAACATGACCCAGTGGTCTAGTTAATAAAACATAATAATATCAAACATAATATTACTATTAACTGTATTGTGAAATTAAAACAGAACGGTAAAGAAAAATACAGTTTCAGCAGGGCATGACATTAAGGATTTTGGAAGATGGCCCTGTGGGCCATCTAAGCTAATTTACAGATGGCCCTGAGTCCAATAGAGATGGCCCTGAAAAATGCGCGCGGACGAAATGACTCACGAAAGGTTTGGGGGACCTGCAGGTCTTAGATGCTGTCTGGTGCATTCTCTAGAATTATAAGATGAACCACCACAATATTATATTGTACAATTTCAATTTTATTCTTAATTTCACTTCTTCTTGTTTGTGTTTGCTGATTCAACGACTCAATGGCCCTCTGTCTGTCAGAGGGCCACTGACTGGGGTTGAAGATGGAACATTTTGAAGGGACACTCCCTTTCTGGAGATCTTGGAATCTTTTCTCCAGGTGCTTGATGAGCACATCTGCAAACACATACAAAATGTCAAATTATAATCCCTGTCTCTGGACCACCATAAAAAATCATTTATATCATAACAAATGTGAAATTATATTCCTGTCTCTGGACCACCATAAAAAAATTATCTATTAAAACATGTTATGCCCATATTTACTTATGAAGAAAATATTTACTTTTGAAGAAAAAATATTGAATATTTACTTTGAAGAAAATATTATTGGGCACATACCTATGACTTTGATTCCCTTTTTTCGGGGGGGGGGCTGCAGCTCAGTATTTCTCTTCTTTCCAGGTTGTTCACCTTGCTTTTGTGGACTAAGAAACATTGTAATACACTCTGACTTTAAATTATTTGATCATTATGTATTCAGCATCAGAATCCGTAACAAACTGAAATTCCCTAGAAAATGTGGTTGCATTCGATTCATTGTCCGGGTAGTATTCAGTTGCGCCACTTATGTGACAGACAAGAATAGTCAACTCTAATGTCTAACACTTAATGTGGAGAAAGAGATGTCCTGTATGGGTTGATTGTGCGTTGATCTGTTGGTAATGCCTCAGGGTTCCGGTGGGCATGTAAACAAATGCATAATGCTGCGCTATACTTTGTGGCCTCACCCAGTTGCATAGCGACACTTATTGTTTAGGTGTCTTTTAATAAGCAGGTAGTCATATCATTAGCTAGAACTAGCTGGATCTGATCGATATGGACATAAACGCGAGTGAAGTCTAATCTGGCGGGAGAGAGATCACCTGCTGCGGCTGCTGCTGACGAGTCGACACGCAGCTCTGCATAATCACATGCAGCGGTGAGCGGACAAAACACACACTTCAGGTTAGAATATCACACGTAGCTATTTTAATTACCTCTCAAACTACCTAAACTAGTTATAGATGTGTTTAGTTTTACTGTCGGGTCACTCATTACTGGATCCGTGAGCTGCATGATACTGGCATAATAGATTGCCTGATCGGGCAACCAGCAGGTGAGGCTTCATTGCCCGAGCTAAATGCTAGATGGCCCGGGGCCATCCTTAATGTCGAGCCCTGGTTTCAGTCTCTCGATTTGAAGCTCATGCATTGTACCATGAACCTGCATAGACCAAGACAAATAACACACAGCATACAATGCCATAATAACTTTATATTATAAGTGTAGGACACTTATGTATGTATAACATCTGAAGATGTGTAGTTTTATTTATGTTTTCACATAATTTGACAGGATATTGCTATAATATATCTGATTTATAAAACATCACAGACAGAAAGGAATATCCCTCATTTAACGGTAAGCTATTGAAATTCTGATTCCATAGATGTGTCTCCCATCACCCAAAACCCCTGACTATTCTCTTAACTCAGTATTTACATTCTTTAATTAAATTAAATTAAATAAAAAATGTTATCAGCTGTGCACCGTTATGGGGTAAATACAGCCTATCTACCAATTGGATCAAATATAAAAGTCAGCCGAATTAGTGTTGATACTGCAAGGAGATGTATTGTGTGAAAAGAAATGTAAGATGTTGTTTAATTTATGATATATTTATGATTCACGTCACATATTCAGTTTCGGTGGCAGTTCTTCCAAAGGTATTCTAATCAGGGCAGATCTGTAATATGTAATGCAGCCAAACCGTGTATTACAATGCCGTTATGTGATCACTTTCAAAGAGAAAAGCAAGCACACTCGGAATAAAGTATTATCTTATTTATTTTTTTAAATGTTTTCGGATTTCATATCGCATAAACACCATATTCCAACGTGCATTGTGGCTAAAACATCCAATCACAGATCTTCAACGATAGCTGAGGATTATGGGTATAGTTCAATGTTTTCAAAACCTCTGAAAAAAGAAATGTGTCTCTCAGAATGGAGAGGGAAAAACCTATGGGAAAAACACAAAAGCAGTGTGCACAATTTAAACCGATCAATGTTGTGTAATTAACAAGGATAAACGGATGTGTTGTAGTGGATGAGCATGGCAGATATCACTGTAAAATCATTTGACAGTGAGGGGAATACAGTTTTATTATGAAAACTTCGAGACCGGAAATACTGTTTTCACCCCGTGAGAGTTGACGCTAACTTTACATGGACGCTGCCATTACACATTCTCCTGGCGAGACCTCAAATCATCTTCGTAATATCTATTAAACTATAGATCCTACATATCGACTGGACGTGGATTCTAAATGTACAATATACACTTCTCGCTAGAAATCTAATCAAAAAGCATTTTAATGGCCAAACTATTCTACAATTTAGGATTTTCCAGAGAGGGTTATTTGTAAATATACGACCCTCCGTAGCGTTTGCAATCAACGGGAGCACTAGAGGTCGAAAACTTTAAAACGTGATTATAGGTCGTAACCCCAACCCTAACCCTAACCCTAACCCTAACCCTAAACCTATTTGGTCGTATGAGTTGGAGGACTTGTTGTGTCCATAACATCTCAGTCCTTGATGCATTGATGTATGTACCTAGAGCCTGTTAGAAACCAAACTGCAAAGAATATTCGCTTCGAGTGACACTCTGAAATACTCGTCCTTTCCCAGAACAATCAGAGAGCGGAACATGCTACCAGAAGAAGCTGTCACCGCAGAGTCTGTGAATTGCTATGGCGGGGATTATTCATGCCCCACTGAGCGTGATACCTCTGGGTTTTGCTCAGTATAAAGGTCCAGGTCCAGAACCATGCCTCCTGATCGCCACTCACCACTGAGGTTTGGATTGAATTAATGAATTAAGGATTTACCTGCTTGTGTGGCTAAAATATCTTTGAGTCGTCAATATGTATGGAGCCAATAGAAGGACATGAATTGTTTTTTCAGTTTGCAAAATAGAACCCTTAAGACAGCTTCCGTTTGAACTTTCTCTCCTATTTATTTTTCTTCTCATTTACAAGGAGTGTACACAGATGGGAACAGTTAGGTTTCATACTGACTTCTCCTAAAGTTTCAATAACTGTAAGTTATTGTAACAGGTTAAACACTGACTTTAGTTGTACGTGTTTATTATCTCCTCTGTCTTGCCGGATGAATCCATCTCTCTGAAGTTGTATTTTTGGCTTGTTTCTAACTTACAGAACTTTCAAAAAACGTGAAACTTGACCTCAAAGAGGGTCTGAGAGAGGAAATTTTTTTTTGTTCAGGTGTTGTGAAAGCCTAATACAATCAAAAGTATGATTAAGTACTTTCTAAAGAACCGTCATTGTACGTTAAATGAATAAGGCATTACTGCTGAATGACAGATTTTCTGCTGAAGTCAAGAGCTTCAAATGTCATTGTTCTGATTCCGCAACCTAAACAAATAAAAAGTTCTTGAGAAATCCCTTGTGTTTTCTGCTTCCTGTCTGATGCAGCTGGGGAATCTCCCATCGGATACCTTTCATTTTTGTATTACTCAATTTCCTCTGCTTTGTTCTCTGCTACCCTTTCTCCCCCTTTTTCTCTCCCTCACCCTTCCCTTTCTCTCCTTTACAGTTGAACTGGATTCTTCCTGCCAGAGATGACTCACTGTGTTAGTATGAAGAGAAAGAATAGGAGGAGGAGATGTGGAGGCGGTCTGTTGAGAGGGAAACCTCCTCGTTGTCCTCTTTACAACGTATCACTCGAAAGCAATTGGGAAAACCTTTTCACGACTTAGTTTTTCTTTTTTTCACATGTAGACAATCACTCTTTCTCTTTAATTCGTTCATTTACCTGCAACGATTACAAACTATGCTATTAGTGAGTAGCTCAAAAAGAAACTGCAGTGAACCAGTGCAGAAAAATAAAGGGGGTTGCAGTAACAAATTAAGAAATGATACAACATAGAAAATAGAATTGCATGCAGCAGGTTTGCCTTATATTATAAATGAATGCCCTCATTACAAAATGTGTGGTGAGAAGGTAAGAATGACACCAATATATGCCCTGTGGTTTGAGCAATAGATATGTAAATGTAGGTTTATCTTGTGTTCATTTGAATGTTCACTTTTGACCATGGTCTTAATGGGGATTGTGAATCAAACAGCATAACAAATTAAAACATTTTTATAAGAAACTGGCCTGAAAACGTGTGTAAATGTAATATTAGTAACATAATGATTTAAGGTGAGTAGAATCCTAGCACATTGCTTTTCTTATCCCATTAATGTAACCTTTCAGATTTAAGCAAGCTGCGATAAACCATCTACCTAAAGAAAAGCATCAAGTCTGATATATGACAGGTTCTGAACAAGGAAAGCTTGTACAGAAACCTCCACAAGGAGAAAACTTAATTTGGCTTATTTGAAGCTAATGCAATAGCACTTACAATGGTTGGGCTTATAGTACGCTAATATTTACAGGAATCTTGCACTTATTCTACGATGCTTTGGATAAAAGCCTCTGCTGAAGGAAATGTAATGAAATGAGAAAAATGCATTGTTTGCATTGAATGTTTCATTAGTTGTGTGTGTTGCAGCTGTATACCTCCACAATTAATGCTGAAAGCTCTCAGGACAAATATGTACCTATAGTAATATAACTCATCATATACACATGAGAAGATATGTGGCATTTGAATGGTTGCATGTGGAGATTACACCAGGGAGAGAATAGGGATTGATTTACAGCAATAGGATCCTTATGTTTCTGATGGGCATCATTTTAAATACTGAAATGTGAGATTCCTCCACATCTGATCTTAAGTTCACCTGTAGGTTTTTTACAGGATACTTTTAAACCGTGCAAGAAAACCCTTTTCTGAATGGTATTGTGTCTCGGGGACTGCGGGGCCATCATTTTGGAAACTGGTACAGTACTTACGTCCACTAAAAGATTCTTCAACAACAATATGGACAGGAGCCAACGGATAAATGAAATGCTTTGATTTACTTTTTGCTTGATCTGGTCTGGTATTTCTAACTCTTGTTCGAAAAATACTGTGAGATGTTATATTTTGTCTGAAGAAATTTCGAGAGAGAAGGGCCGGGAAGAGTTTGCTGTTGATTTTGATGTCATGAACAAATATATTTAGCTGATTTACACAATGTGGATGTGACACAATATTTCCTAGCTGGAAATAGAAGTAGAAGTGTAAGTTGAAGGACAACATTTGTAATTATTTGTAGGGTCCTTTCTATTGTGTTGTCGGACACTTATAACAAGAGGATCCCATTAGTGGCAAAAACAAGCACTTTTAGAGGGCGTACATTAATGATGCAGAATTGTGGTGATGAATATTTAGCTGATTTAAACACTTTGGATGTGACCTGACATTTTTCCTACCCGGCTGTTAGACACAATAACCAACAGACCAAACAAGCATAAGTTAAAGAAGATCTTTTTTTCTCTGTAAGCACCTTTCCATAATGTTTTTCGACACGTTTAACAAGCAGTTAGTGGTCAAAACAAGCACTTTTAGTGGACCTATACATTGATAGTGAGTTTTCAGAATGAGACTTGGGTAGACACAATAACAAACAATTTGGAATAAGCGCAATGTCAAGAAGAACGTTGTATTTCTTTGTAGGATTCTCTCCATAACTCAGTCGGACACTTATAACAACTGGACCCCAGTAGTCCCAAAAACAAGCATTTTAGTGTACCTTCATTGATGGATAGATTTCGTAGTGAGACTTGGTCCGACACAATAACAAACAAACTTGAACAAGCACAAGGTAAATAAAAGTGCTTTATTTATTTGAAGGTTCCTTTTCATAATGTTGTTGGACACTTATAACAAGCTGTAACGACTACATTTCAGTATACTTGGTCTTACAAACAATATCAGAATCTCACATGTACACCACCAGACTCTTTCACACACAGTATCATACCGTCTTTAACGTATACTGTCATTTCTTCCTTCATTTACTATCATACTATCGTACATAAATAACTATTCTCTCTCACACACAAAAACAAAATCTCTTAAACGCACCATCATACTCTCGTACACACGTCTTTCACAAACAACTATAATCTAATAAAACATTATAATAGTATATGTGAAAGAGGATAGTATTATGTGTGTAATCGGTAAACAATGTATGTATAACAGAATAATAACCTAGTTTGATTAAAAAGGAAGTTGGAATAAATTCTCAATTCCTGATTGTCTCTACGATTTTTTGTTTGACGGACACCGCCCTAGCAAGGCAGTAGACTACTACTAATTTTCCCTATGCAACCAGAAGAGTAAAAGGGTCAAGTCCGTCAGAAAGCAATGACTGTAAGTGTAAGCCTTACCCTGTAAGGATTAGTAACATGTATTGTGTTTATGCGAAGACATTTGGAGATGTTTAAACTCAATAAGAAAATGCGTTAGCGTTAGCGTTAGCAGTATCGACACGCTAGCGTTAGCCATACTAGCCTGTATACATGCTTATTGCACAGCTAGGATTAGCTATGTTTACCTTGTTTACATTTAGCGGTCCTATGTGTTAATCTGTGTATGTAATCTGTGTATGTAGGGATGCTCCGATCAGGGGTTTTGGGGCCGATATCGATCACCGGAATCAGTATCGGCCGATAGGCTACCGATCGCCGATCTAATCATAGGGTGGGTGGGGGCTATGGGGATCTTCCATTTAAAGTGATGTTTAAAACTCAGTTAATGGGGCTCATTTTATAATCAGTTTATAATCGGAACGGATCGAAAAGTTCAGATACATTTTTCAATACATGATGCGCTTCCAAAAAGATCAACCAACATAATTATTACATTCAAATGAAGTACGTTATTCAAGTTTACATTAACTTTGGATAATAACACGGGAGAAATTAGCGGAAGCGCTCTCTTTTCCTGTCTCCCTCTCCCCCTCCCCTGACAGCCTGTCAGTATCTCATGCAGCTCACTGATCCATTAATGAGTGACCCGACATTGAAGAATAAACATATTTATAACTAGTTTATCCACATCAGGTCCGTTCATCCGCCATCACGAGCATCACCTTCTCCAGTCAGAACATTCCACTCTCATCAACAGTTACCAATCTGGGAGTTAAAATGGATCCTCACCTGACCTTTGAGGCCCACATCAAGCAAATATGCAAGACGTCTTTCTGCCACCTGAGAAATATTGCGAAACTCCGCCCACACTCAGTCTGCCAGATGCTGAAAAACTTGTCCACGCCTTTGTCTCCTCCAGGCTGGACTATTGTAACGCACTTCTCATTGGGATTCCTAGCAAGAACATACAGAAGCTGCAATACATCCAAAACACCGCTGCTAGGATCCTGATGAGAGTACGGAAGTACGAACACATCACACCCATCCTCAAATAAATCAAATATATTATTATTATTATTATTATTATAGAGAGAATAATACACCTAGTGTGTAAGTACATACAAGCAGGTCACACAGTATGATGACAAATAGATCAACTCTGTTAAAAATCAGTTCTTATTAAAAAGTACAGGCTGCATGTGTTCTCAGCCTTGGAGAAACTTGATATGTTTTGGTATGTGTGTCTGAACCTCTCTTCAGTGGTTCATTAATAAAACAGATATTTCAACGTGAGCCTACTTTGTTCATGTGCTGTTGAGGTTAATTTCAGTAGTTGTGTGCTATAATGTATTTACAAAGTGTAAAGAGGAGGCAACTTTAGAATAGGGAACCTGTGCAGGTCAATTAGAGTCAAACTACTAGCTTATTGGTTATGAACAAGACTTCACTTTAAAAGGGAACATGTTCTTAGATAGAAATACCTAATTTTGAGTTATTTAGACACAATTAACACTTATAGTTTCATGTCTTGTTACATAAGAGTAGTGTTATTATGGGATAATTACTATTCTTGTGGTACTACTGCCTTATAAGGCCATATTGAGCAGCGCATATTAAGACCAAAAGTCATGTACAACAACTTCCTTACTTGCAATAACTAAACACTAATTAGAGTTTAGAATTATTGAGGAAAACTCTCAACTAATGTCTTATTACTTGTAGAATATGGTCATGCAGAATAAGGCATTAATAAGTGTTTTATAATGACTAACAAAGAGCCAATATACTACTAATATGCATGTTAATTAACAACTAGTTGATGGTGAATTTGTGTACCTTAATATAAAGTGTTATCAAACGTTCTTATTGCAGCTCAAATTTAGCTAGCAGTGCTCTGAGCAGCTTCAGGCTTTGTTTTCAAGGCTGTAAACCAGTCAAGGAATCAATCAATCAATCAATGTTTATTTATATAGCCCAATATCACAAATGTTACATTTGTCTCAGTGGACTTCATAGTTTGTACAGAATATCAGTATGACAATACGACACCCTCTGTCCTTAGACCCTCACATCGTACAAGGAAACACTTCCAGAGAAAACCCACAGATTAAAGGGAACATGGGAGAAACCTCAGGGAGAGCAGCAGAGGAGGGATCCCTCTCCCAGGACGGAGAGACGTGCAATAGATGCCGTGTGTAAATTGAAAAGATAATACATTTGCAACATAGGTAGTCCAAATGTTTGGAAATGCATGTGTGTATAATAGGAAGATGAATCCACGAGGATATCCATCCAGGACCGATGATCCAGGACCACAGCCACGACTCGCGATCCAGGGCTCGCGATGCAGGACACAGGACCGCAGGATCATTCATGACTCCGGATCCCGGCGTATATAGACACCAAAAAGAAAGACATTTGGGGAAGCTGGGTTAATCGGAACATGAGAGTACACGGGTACAGACAGAGAGAAAGAAGAAGTAAGATGTCCCCCGACAAACTAAGCCTATATCAGCAAAACTAGGGGCTGAATCTAATCAGCCCTAACTATAAGCTTTATCAAAAAGGAAGGTCTTAAGCGCACTCTTAAAAACGGATAGGGTGTCTGCCGCCCGAACACAAACTGGAAGCTGATTCCACAAATGTGGAATGAATATTTAAACTGGCTTCCTCTTGGATCAACCTGACTTCCATTTAAAGTATACTCTCTCACAACCAGTACAATGTCCTCTCACATAAACTGTCATAAGCTCTCAAAAACACAAGCATTGTCTTTCACACACACTATCATTCTCTCTCACACACACTATACTGTATACCCTCATATATACTACAATTCCTCTCTCATTTACACTATCATTCTCTCTCTCACACACACACTACTAGACCAATTTCAAAAACTTGTTGTCCTCATCTGTTACTTGTGCGCGTGCGAGTGTGTGTAAGTGTGTTTACCAGAGATAACATGGATGAAGTGTGTTAAGATAACTGCTTGTTGTGTATAAAGATCTGTCACGCAAGGAGCTTGGCGAGAGTTTCCACTGATGTTTCAGCTGTGTGCGTGGGGTGTGCGTGTATGCGTGTGTGGGCGGCGGACGACCAAAACTTCCGATTATAAGCCTTTAATGTTACCCTTGCACACAAGCAGTAGTGCAAGTGTCCCTTTAACACAAACATTTCAAAGTCGCTGCAGCAGCTTCTAATGTTTATTATTGAGTGTGTTATCACTATGTGGGTTAAACCTCAGCAGATACTGACTGTTAGTCACATAGTCAATGTAAAAAACTGTGGAACCACAATGAATAGTATAACAGGTCACAGTGATAACACCTCCAGCTGCTTGTTGTGGTGGTCAAAGGACCAAACAGCAGTTATGCAACTCCTCCAAAAATTCCCTAGAAATATTTGCTGGTATTTATTTTGATTGAGTCTGTCAATCAACTGACCCTTTTGACACTCCAAAATGGAAACTGGGATGCGTAATGAAGCTAATGTTAGCTTATTGTTCAACTTGGTGTGGTATATTTGATTAACAATTGTGTTTTTCCAGTTATTTGCTGATTTCTATTAACCTCTTAAGCCCAATTGCCCCGTTGGTGAACACAACAATATTGTACGAAACTGTGTCTCAGGGCTTCTTAACATTTAACAACCTCTTAACGGGAAGAAACTCAGCTATCTGACGATATTAACCATTTTTAGCTAAACAAAACAAAAGGGTAATATCAAGCCTCTGAATTAGCACTAAGCGAAAAAATGCTAACACACTTAGCACAGAACTCACTGTAGAGCAACCCAGTCTCACGGCGTTTCGTGTTATAGTCACGACATTTAATCTATTGATTCGTGTTCACCAACGCGATTTTCCCCTTGTTTTCGTGGTAGTATGTTTCTAATTTGTTATTATTTTCTAAATAACACACTGTTATTTACTCAACAATAACACACAATTATCCTTATTTTTATTTATTTGTTTGATTCCATAATCTCTGGCTTTTTTGGCGTCCGTCAGGAACTGAATTTCAAAATAAAAATAACCGGAAACAGACGTAGGCCCATAAGGGACATTTCGATCATCATTGCGATACACAGCCACTGAACTGATTACCCAAGATCCTCAGCTATGGTTTAAGCTCGGTGATTGAATGTTTTAGCCGCAATGCAGATTGGGAGGTGTTAATGCGATATGAAATCCGAAAAACATTTCGGAGTTTAGGATGAGCAAAGACACTACATTACCCATAATCCCCAGCTATCATTTAGGACTACTGTCCCCGTGATTAATCTTCAAGCTCTGGGATTGGATGTTGGAGTGGCAGTGCGCCAAGGTTACGCCGAGCGTCAAACAGCTATTTGAAAAGGAACGAAACCACGCCAGACTATCAAAACTGGAATTGAACGCCCCCCACCCGCCCCCCAGAACTACACATGCTGGCAAAATGTTCTATGGGACGTCTCTACTGAACATTTTCGTTTTTCCCAAAATTAGAAGTTGCCAGTATTAAACACATTGGTGTTATCAAATGTAAAACATATAATTAATAAATGGGTGAAAATCGCTTGTGTCCATAATGCGCAGCATTAGTATATATCCACATGACAGCTCATTGTTACTTTGTAATTCTACTGCACTACAATTCAGAGGTTAACCTGGTATTTTTACCCCACTACATTTATTTGAGTTACTTTGCAGATTCTGATTAATGATGTGAAATATAAACAACCCTTAAATCAGACTTTAGTTACACGTGACCTGAGTAAAATTCAGGTAAGGTGATTGTCAAGTGCCAACAATCAGGAGAGATATTTGATAGTTGGTGCTTGAGAAGACTAAACATGTATTTGCAATTGACATGAATGGAAACGAGTAATAAAGTATATTCATTACTCGTTATTCTCTACTAATAGTTAAAGGGATAGTGGAAATCCGCGAATTTTGGGTTTAACTTTTTATTAAAAATAAGCATAATAAACCATTTTTTTTTATTTCATGCGCCTAGTTTCATTTTATTTTCAATTTTACTGCTCCCGACCACGCCCTCTCAATGAAACGAAATACTTCGGGAATCTTCGGGTGATGACGAAAACAAAGGAAGACGGGTACAAACATTGGACGAGGCACGAGTATTTTATTATGTTTTCTGGCTGATTTAATGCATCATTAGCCTGTACCATTGTGTACAACGCCATTTATTGCCTGTCGATTAGGCGACCGGAGGCCTCGTCATCCGATAATCCGGTACACAGTGTCGAATTGTACACTACAGTCATCATTTAGACACGATAGACTAACAGTACTGTGAGTACAGCCTACACTTGACAGGCAGCCTGGCTAGCCTAGGATTACGACCCTACTACGTCAAAAGACCGATTGGCTCTAGCTGTATATCATGCTAGTATACAATTCATTTAAATGTATTCATGTAATTAATGCCCATAAGGCTGTTACATATACAATAATAAATGTGACAAGATAATTTATGTGAACCTGACCCTGGTATGTTATGAAATGTACCCTACATGCAGTCATCCTCGGGCATAGCCATAGGCCTACAGTGCATGCATGCCAACTTTTGCAATATATAATATAGCGCCTAGCGTGAGCTATGCTTAGGGACCTACCAGTCAAGATTATTTGTGCTTAGGGGTGCATCATCTGGCGCCTGGTCCTGGTCATCCTCGCCATTGCCCATGCCGTGAACTAACTCCATCACCTCGGGCTCGAACAAATAAGGACGTAATGGTCCATCGTCTGGCTCAATATTCTCACCATCGTCGCTTACTGAACCGGATTCAGATTCAGTTCCTAAAACTACATTTTCGCAGGAAAGCTGAGAGGATGTTTCTGACTCGCCATCATCACTGGATACCTCATACAATCCTTCTTCTTTGTCTGGTATATTTGCCCTTCCACGTTCATTCTGCATAGACGCCATGGTTTGTTATCGTTTCGTCTTCCTGAGTTTCTCACTTCCGGTTTGGCTGAATCGATCATTTCGTTTCTAAAAAAGTTCGGGGAAGCTGCAATAAAGTGCTTCTAACATGCGTAAAGCAATTATTATATTTTTGTAATCAGGTGTGATTGTTTTGGTACGTAATTATGCTTGTATATAAGTTAAAACGAAACTATTTGGGGTTCAATTTCCACTATCCCTGTTAGGAATGGGTGAAGCAGGTAGGACTCAAATGCAGAATAACGAAAAGCGAGCTTTATTAAAATATATAAAGCTGTGGCAAAACAAGGCAGAATCCAAAATATCCAACACCAACGAGCAGCACAAGGAACACAGACCATGGAACGACATGGAGGGGAAACAATGAACCGACATGGAACACAGGGGAAGACTAGACTAAATACACAGAAGGGTAATCACAGAACAAGACACAGCTGGGCAGGGGAGGAGAAACACAAGGACAACAGGTGAACACAATCGGGTAATCAGGGAGGGAAACAGACAGAAAGCAGACAGGCAGGAAACGGGGGTGAACACTTTACACAATAACACAGGAAACCCAAAGACAAGAAAAACACCAACAGAGACAAAACTACAAACGTGACATAATGTGAGAATCGTGACAGAACCCCCCCCCTCAAGGGACGGATCCCAGACGTCCCAAAAAAAAAAGGTCCAGCAGGGTGGGTGGAGGGGGACCGGAGGGAGGACACATAACTAGGGCCAAGAAAGGGTGGGTGGAGGGGGTCTGGAGGACGGGTCTCGGGCGGACGGCCCGGGAGCAAGGCAGAGACCAAGGACGGGGTCTCGGGCGGAAGGCCCGGGGGCAAGGCAGAGACCAAGGAGGGGGTCTCGGGTGGATGGCCTGGGGGCAAGGCAAAGTTCAAAAAGGGGCGAAGGCCACAGCGGGCAAACTCAGGGGGCCGAGCATGAGGGCAAAAGCAGCAGCAGGAAGAGTCAGGGGGCCGGGCTCGAGGGAGAAGACCGCGGCTCTCAGGGGGCCGGGCTCGAGGGAGAAGACCGCGGCTCTCAGGGGGCCGGGCTCGAGGGCGAAGACCAGACAGCTCCGGAGGCCGGGCAGGACCCGGTGTCGGCCGAACAGGAACCGGAGCCAGTGGGACAGGCTTCGGCAGGATCCCCCACGGAAGAGGACCAGTAGTTGGCAGGACCCCCGGTGAGACAGGTGATGGTTGGGCCTCCAACGGAACAGGACAAGGGGTTGGCAGGACCCCTGGCAGAAGAGTTGTCGGCGGGACCCCCAGAGGAACAGGACATAGGATTGACAGGACGCCCGGCAGGAGAGCAGTCGGCGGGACCTCCAACGGCACAGGACATAGGGTTGGCAGGACCCCCGGCAGAAGAGTAGTTGGCAGGACCCCCGGCAGGAGAGTAGTCGGCGGGACCTCCAACGGGACAGGACAAGGAGCTGGCAGGACCCCTGGCAGAAGAGCAGTCGGCTGGGCCTCCAACGGCACGGGACAAAGGGTTGGCAGGACCCCCGGCAGGAGAGCAGTCGGTGGGACCTCCAACGAGATGGGACAAGGAGCTGGCAGGACCCCCGGCAGGAGAGCAGATGGCGGGACCTCCAATGGGACGGGACATAGGATTGGCAGGACCCCCGGCAGGAGAGTAGACGGCGGGACCTCCAACGAGATGGGACAAGGAGCTGGCAGGACCCCCGGCAGGAGAGTAGACGGCGGGACCTCCAACGAGATGGGACAAGGAGCTGGCAGGACCCCCGGCAGGAGAGTAGACGGCGGGACCTCCAACGGGACAGACATACGATTGGTAGGACCCCCGGCAGAGGAGTAGTCGACGGGGCCTCCAACGGGACAGGACATGGAGTTGGCAGGACCCCCAGCGGAACCTCCAACGGACCAGGACATTGGGTAGGGACTTGAGACGTGACTCGAGAGGGGAACTAGAGACGGAACTCCAGAGGGGACTAGAGGAGAGACTAGAGGAGGAACAAGAGGAGGGACTAGAGGAGGGAACTCGAGAGGGGAACTAGAGAGGGGACTCGAGGAGGGACTAGAGAGGGGACTAGAGGAGGGACTAAAGGAGGGACTAGAGCAGGGACTAAAGGAGGGACTAGAGGAGGGACCTCGAGAGGGGACTGGAGAAGTGACTAGAGATGGCACTAGGGAATTGACTAGAGGCGGGACTTGAGTAGGAACTAGAGATGGAACTCGAGAAGTGACTGGAGAGGGGACTCGAGAGGGAACTGGAGATGGGACTAGAGAGGGGACTAGAGAAGGGACTTGGGCAGGGACTAGAGAGGTGACTAAAAGGGGGACTGGAGAAGGGACTAGGGAAGTGACTAGAGGAGGGACTTGAGAAAGGACTTGAGAAAGGAATTGAGTAGGGACTAGAGAAGGGACTAGAGAAGGGACTATGGCAGCTGGGACCAGGACTGGGGCCGGAACCATGGCTGCTGGGGCCGGAACCATGGCTGCTGGGACCGGCACTGGAGCCGGAGCCGCTGGAGTACGGGCTGGAATCCTGGCTGGAATCCTGGCCTTGCATCTTCCAGAGACCTTTTGGAGGCTCCGTGGACCTCCAAACTCCAGACGGGTTCCTGAGAAAAGGTCTGAGGTTGGAACTGGAGCCGCTGGAACCGGAACAGAGGCCTGGACCATGGCTGTGTGGGCCAGGTAATCGAGCAAGGAAACATAGCTCTGCGGGCCGGTACTGGTGCATGGATCCATGGCTGTGGAAACCGGAACTGAAGCCGGGATCATGGCTGTTGGAGCACGGGCTGGAATCTTGGCCCTGCGTCTCCTAGAGGCTTTTTGGAGACTCTGTGGACCTTCAACAGGACAGTAGTTGGATCCCAGGAAAGGGTTAGAAGCTTGTGCCAATTCCTCAGGGCTACTTGAAAAGGTTTGTAGCCCCTCCGGCAACAAGCTCCTGAGCCAGGGCTTGAGAGCAACCTCCCGGCGTGCCTCCTTCAAAGCAGCCTCTTTACCCCGTTTAGATGAGGCGTTCTTCCAGGTGTAAAAAATGTACTCCAGAGAATACCCAAGACATTCCGCCTGTGGGGCCAAAACATCGAAATCTGCTGAGTCCAAATTTGGTCGGTTCATTCTGTTAGGAATGGGTGAAGCAGGTAGGACTCAAATGCAGAATAACGAAAAGCGAGCTTTATTAAAATATATAAAGCTGTGGCAAACCAAGGCAGAATCCAAAATATCCAACACCAACGAGCAGCACAAGGAACACAGACCGTGGAACGACATGGAGGGGAAACAATGAACCGACATGGAACACAGGGGAAGACTAGACTAAATACACAGAAGGGTAATCACAGAACAAGACACAGCTGGGCAGGGGAGGAGAAACACAAGGACAACAGGTGAACACAATCGGGTAATCAGGGAGGGAAACAGACAGAAAGCAGACAGGCAGGAAACGGGGGTGAACACTTTACACAATAACACAGGAAACCCAAAGACAAGAAAAACACCAACAGAGACAAAACTACAAACGTGACATAATGTGAGAATCGTGACAATCCCTTTAATTAAAAACTGTATATAATGGCTATTTTGCACATCCCTTTCAAGATTTAAAGATTTTCTAAGGTTTATTGACATATCATACACAACTACGGTGAAGTTATGCAATGAATGAAAAACTTGGGTCACAGGTTCCTCAACAGTGCATTACAAGACATCTATCAATATGTGTGTACCTCCACCATTAAACTGTCATATTCTGCACATTTCTTATACTATCTACATACATAAGAGTATAATTAATGTGTATAATATCAGTTAAAATAAGTGCTTCAACATAGTTAACATTGCAGGAAAGCAATATATTAGACGTTAAGTACTTTGTCAGGCTTAATATTTATCTGTAGATACCCCCAAAGCTTTTTTCTTATTTAAAAGAAGACTTTAATCAAAAGTATTATTTAATGTTTAAATAAAGGTTCATTCGTTTTTTTTTTTTTGCACCATATCCTATTAATATCTTTGTACATCCTGCACTAAACTGTTTTATTGTAGAGATCACTTATATTATCTTCTTGATTTTTTATATTCTATATTTCTATCATTGACCTTCTACTTTCCCCCTATGAAAGTATGTACTCTTAATATTTTGTTCATCAAATATAACACATAAAAACAATAATTCAATAACGTGCTTTAACCACTAGGCGGTGCACACAAGGTACACACAGCCATAATAACTTTGTATTATTAGTGTAGGACACTTATGTATTGTAGGAGCAAACACAGTAGTGGTGGCTTAAAGCCCAGCTCTGCTCCGCGCCGTCCGTTAGATGAGCCTGGTCAGATTAATAAGAAAAGGAGTTTAAAACACCGGCATAAAAGTTATAACAATAATCTGATTTTAATGGTAAAAAAACACCAATACAAGTTTACAGAGTACTCTGGACTCCCAGTTATACTGCTGTGCGATACAGGTATCGGGACCAGCCAGTCAGAAACAGGGGGCATTTGGCATGAATAAACAACAGTATATATGGACATATTTGGGGCGGAGAGTCACTGCTTATCTTCCACCGGATTCTACTCCTTTAATTTCCCAGGGAAGGTTTCACACAAACTATTCTTTCTCAAACAATCAAACATTGTACACAGATATATTGATATCAAACATTGTACACAGATATATTGGTGCTTGAGATTATATTGGCCCCAAAAATGTGTGTGTTTGGTAAGAGGAAGTGTATGTGTGTGTGTATGTTGATATCTACTGTAGGTCAGGGAGTGTATTGTGCGTGTGTCAGGGTGAGGGGAAGTGTATGTGTGTGTGTGTTGATATCTAGGTCAGGGAGTGTATTGTGTGTGTGTCAGGGTGTCTGGGTCATGGAGTGTAAGTAAGGTTTATATATATAGGATTACTTTAAAACAGTCCCAAATCATACATGTTTACTTCAATACAGTTCAAGATAATACCTGTTTACTTTAATACAGTTTAGAACAATATCTGTTTGCTTTAGTATGTACCACATCTGAAGATGTGTAGTTTTATTCATGTTTTCACATAATTTTAACAACATATTGCTATACTATTTCAGACTCAGTATTTACATTCTTATATTCAAAGAAAATCAGTAATATCTTTAAAAACCACAAGTCCTTTTATATCAGCTGTGCACCGTTATGGTGTAAATATAACCTATCTACGAATTGGATCAAATGTAAAAGTCAGCCGAATTAGTGTTGATACTGCAAGGAGACGCATTGTGTCAAGAGAAATTGAAGATGTTGTTTAATTGTTTATATATTTATGATCCACGTCAAGTATTCAGTTTCGGCAGCATTTCTTCCAGTTTTTCCAAAGGTCTTCTCATCAGGGCTCTATAAATAAATAACTACAGCAGATCTGTAATATGTAATGCAACCGAAACCGTGTATTACAATGCCGTTATGTGATGACTTTCAAAGAGAAGAGCAAGAACACTCGGAATAAAGTATTATTTTCTTCTTTAAAAAAAAAAAGATTTCGGATTTCATATCGCATTAACACCATATCCCTACGTGCATTGCGGATAAAACATCCAATCAGCGAGCTTAAACCATAGCTGAGGATCTTGGGTAATCAGTTCAATGTCTGTTTATCGCAATGATGCTCTAAATGTCCCTTATGGGCCTACGTCTGTTTCCGGTTATTTTTATTTTGAAATTCAGTTCCTGACGCCAAAAAAGCCAGAGATTATGGAATCAAATAAATAAAAGCAAGGATAATTGTGTGTTATTTTTTAGTAAATAACAGTGTGTTATTTAGAAAAGAATAACAAATTAGAAGGAACATTTTTTTTTTTTTAAATACAGATTTCAGTATTCTGAGGCTCTGAGCCCCATTTCTTTTCCTCACAGACGACAAAAAAAGTCTGACATTATATGATTTAAAATAAAAACAATAATCGTGGCTTGATATTGAGTAAGAAGATGTTTTTATGAACCCCACAGCTTCCGGTCTTCCAAGACCCGAACGGACAAAAAAATGTGGTGCAGGCACGAAACATACTACCAACACAAATACATTGCTTTTAAAATCGTTCTGTGTGACACTGTGTGAAAAAAAAAAGGGGAACATCGTGTTGGTGAACACGAATCAATAGATTAAATGTCGTGACTATAACACGTAATGCCGTGAGACTGGGTTGGGTAGAGATATTTTATAAACGTCTCTAAAAAGATCAGATTTCACTTGTTTTGCATCAATCTTAATACAGGGTACTTATATGTTATAGTTTGGATTCCTAAAGGTTTTTGCCTACCATCATTCAAGGGTGGTTTTCCCTATAAGTAATGTTTTTTTTTTATATGTTGATTCTGACTTTTCTACATCCAACTCACAGGTGTATCATTGCTTTGATAAAGAAGATTATTAATTTACCCCTTTTAGAAGTGAAGATATAGTTATTTGTTCTGGGTATGTCATTTTCGAGCCTGAGACCTGAAAAACAGGCTCAGGGCTCAACAGGTTAATGTCAACGTGGTGTGAAAATCTATGAGCAGACTCATGAATCTTATGGTGTAATTATATTCATTAAAACTGAAGGGAACACAGACATTTATTTTAGGCTCTTAACCTTTCACACTACAAATTATTGTAATTCACAGTCAGTGGCGGCGCCAGATATTTTCTTTTGGGGGTGCTGTGGGGTAGCTTGACGTTTCATAGAGGGTGCTCAAACATTTAGGGTTTCCCATTAAAAGAAGGCTCCAGTCATTAGATAGTTAATCAAAACTTCAGTATTTAGTGAAACATTATGTTTAAACCATACCCTGAAGAAATCAGCGATATTCCTCGGTAAATAATGATTTTATAGCTCTTTTTTGATCAAAACCTGTATATTCCGTCAGGCAGCTGCCATTTTGGCCATTTTCAGTAGTCACATGATCCGAAAAACTAGATTGTGACGTCATCTATGCATTCACTTTGTAAACACACGACGAAAACATGGCGGAGTATTTGAGTTCGGACTCGTCAGCCGAGGAAGAAGTTTAGAAAAATAAAGTCCAGGCGGACTTACTTTGAATTATCACTATAGGTATTCATTCCATCCAAATACAACTGTAAAAAAAAAAAAAAAAGATACTCTGTTATCCTCTTAGGCCCCACGGACCCGGTTCCGGGGCCGAAATCGCGTCATTTGCAGGAAACAACGTCTAAGGAACCGTAATATTTAATAAACTATAAATATTTTATATCCATATAACGGGAAAAAAAAATTATTTAACTGATCTTTTTCATTGTTTTCTTCAAAAAAAACACACAATGCTAACAGTGAGCCTCTGAATTATCCCCGAGCGAAAAATGCTCACCTATTACTGCACCGAAAATCACTCCTAGCTCCCTTATTACTTATCCTAGCTGCACTTCCAACACATCGTTTATGATCGTAAAGACACAGAATCTAACGGTGCCCACCTCAACACTGAAAGATACAAACTTGCGACGTTATCAACAAAAACTTACATCAAAACAAGTGGCGCTAGGTACTAACATGCGCTAGGCTAACATGGCTTACCTTGGTCTTTGTCTGGTCTAAACTGGTCTTCAATGGCATTACAACGATAAAAACGATGATGTAGTTAATTCATAGGTTAATATCCAATGTGACTGTGTCCCCTTTGAAATGTTCTGATAATCTATAAGCAATAAAACTGCAATTCCATTATCTGCTGTCCGCTCTGTGCTCCGTGCGCTCTGGGTCCTGCAATTCCTGCTTCCTTACGTAGTAAACAATAAGTAAAGTCTGCTGCGTAATGTGCTTACGCTGGCTGGCATTGGCAGTGCACTGCATCCCCATGAAGTAATGGTTGATTAATAAATCCCATTTTATGTTTCATCATACTCTCAGAGTAGTCGTCCGGAAACTTGAAATGTTCGCTGCATACATGCGCCTGTGGATCTTTCGGTTCGGGCCGAGCACATTTCGCTAGCCAATACCTCCGAATGTACTTCCTACGCTTACCCGTTGGCAATAGATGGAACCGAGCATTCCGTGGATTGTTCCTATCCGAATTGTGGCAATGTTTCGCGATACAATGAGGCATATTTCAATAGAATTGTGAGAGTAACTAGAGTAAACAACATGAACAAAGCACATACGTCAATTTGTCCTCGACACCAAACGCATAGTTCACGTCACTTCCGGTAATATAAGTCATGTGACTCGTCAAAATGGCGCCGCCCACAGGGTTGATGTTATTTCGGTAATTAATCAGCTTAAAATCACTGATAACGTGATAACGTGATAACATCGGATTAAAAAAAAAAAAAAAAGACTGGCAGAGACGGGTCTGTTTTATCGGATGATAATTATTTAAAAATGCGTCATGAGGATTGCCTCCCTTTAATGTACCGCGCACTACAGTTGAATTTTCTACTGCAACACTCCCCACACGCACTGTCACAGTTTGCTTTCTCACTCACCTATTTTCTGCATTAACTTTCCTTAGTCACCTGGTAGTCACACCCTGTCTCTCTCTCACTCTGTTGCACCCATCAGCTCCATTAGTATTTAGGCCCACTTCACTTTCACCTCAGTGCCAGATCGTATTTTGCAGCATGCCAGTCTTTCCCACATTACCCTTCAGATTGCTCTCCCGGTTTCGACCCTGCCTGTCCCTGACCAGCCTGCCTCGCCTGCTCCCTGACCCGTGCTGTACCTGCGACTCCCGTCCTGCTTTCTCCTGGAACCCTCGCCTGTCCCCAACCAGCCCTTTGCCTACTATCTGCCGTTTTGTCTCCTACCAGCCTATTGCCATCAATAAAGCTGATTACCGACTATCCCTGGTTTCCCGTGTTCTGCACTTTGGTCCTCAGCACGTTTCTGACACGCACATACACAGTGTACCCGCGACTGTTACAATGAAGGCTCGATAATCAGCTCACGGCATATAGGTGTAAGCAGGGGTAAAGTGCTATTTTTTTATAAGTGGGGGTGGACCTAACATCCTCTAGGGGGGTCCGGGAAGATATTTTTTTCAATATTTAAATTAACCTGTTAAGCCCGAGAGCACTGCCGCAATATCTTGCAGGAAACAGTGTCTGAGGGCATGTTCATTTAATAAACTATGAATGTTTTATATCCATGTAACGGGAAGAAACTCATCTAACTGATTTTTTTTTTTAAATAAAAAAAAAAAACACAATGCTAACGCTGAGCCTCTGAATTAGCAACGAGTGAAACATGCTAACAGATGACTGCACCGAAATTCACTCACAAAACCTTATTATTTATCTATTTATCTCTTCAAATCCAACCCATCGTTTCACATCGTGAGGTGACACAGAATCGAAGGGTACCCTCATTATCACTCAATTATACAAACTTGCGGAAATAATAACAAGAACAGACATCAAAACATGTGGCGCTAGGTAGCTAAAAACGCTAACATGGCTCACCTGTGTCGTAGTCTGGTCAAAAGTGGTCTTCAATGGCATTAAAACGATAAAAACGCTGCTGAAGTTAATCCATAGGTTAATCCAATGTGTCTGTGTCCCTTTGAAATGATTTCTGATAACCCATAAGCAATAAACCTGCGTTTCCGTTTCTAGAACTCAGAGCTAGAGACAGCTTCACTCTGGTGCAAAACTGTGTGGGATTTTTGTTTTAGACTGTGTGTGAGTGGGGAGATTCCCCTTTGATTCTATTGGCTCTAACGGTCAGAAAGAGATGTCAATCACCAAAATTGACCAATGGGTTCCAGAGAAACGGTAAAACCCCCATTTCCATCCAAATCACCTCAGAGGTGGAGTTTTTTTTTGCTAAACCTCTCTAAAAAGGTCAAATGTCACTTGTTTTGCATCAATCTTGATACAGGGTACTTATTATATGTTGTAATTTAGATTCCTAAAGCTTTTAGTCTACCTTACCATCATCCAAGGGTAGTTTTCACTATAAGTAAAAAATAATCTTTGGACGGACACTATCATTTACAGTTTTTTACTATGTTCAATCTGAATGTTCTTTAAAATAAAAAGCATCTATATTGATTCTGACTTTTCTACATCCAACTCACAGGTTTATCATTACTTTGAGAAAAAAGATTATTAATTTAACCCTTTTAGAAGGGAAGACATGGTCATTTGTTCTGGGAAATTCATTTTCGAGCCTGATACCTGAAAAACAGGCTCAGGGCTAAACAGGTTAAATGCATCAATCTGGTGCACTTTGAGAGCAAAATTAAGAAATCTATGGATACCTCTCAACACCCATATGAAACAGAACTGTAAACAGATGTTCTATTTCTTTATGGATATTTTACAAATCACTCCCCACAATACAAACTGTATTCTTGTTTTACTGTCATATAGTATTTCATACCTGTTTTTCATTTATGCTCTTGTTTTTTTATACCTATAATGATCATATAAACGTGTGCCTCCGAAATACTTAATTACATGAATCGTTACCAAACCGTTTTGTGACCCACTGAGATAACTTAGACTAAAGTTATCTAAACACTGAGAGAGTCCTTTACTTCACCTGAGCTGAGGTTATCTGAGACTCTCAGTCTGTCAGGAAAGAGTTCTCCCTCCACCTTGTTGTTGAAAAAGCTCCTTATATCCGTTAGCGTAGCTAGCACCAGATGCTAACCACAACGGTCTCCGGTACCGGTGTGCGCTCTCTCTCTCTCTTGCCACACACACACACACACACACACACACACACACACACACACACACACACACACACACACACACACACACACACACACACACACAGACACACACACACACACACACACACACACACACACACACACACACACACAGAGCAGAGCAGAGCTTGAATGAAATACAGAGACCCAGAAGTAGGCTACTTGTACTGTAGAATATTATTTTCGAATGAATCCTTTTTCAAATTATGAATTTCACACATCCCAAAAAAAAAGACACATACATTTCTTGGGGGTGCTTAGGGGGTGCTATGGCTATCCTGGGGGGTGCTCCAGCACTCAGAAAGGTACATTATACATAGTTACTGATAAAATACTTTAACGGCTTATTAAGCAGTGTTTTAAAGTTCTATGTGTCTTCTTTTGCTTCTGCTTCAAATCCAGTTTATGTCCAGTGTTGCTGATCTAAACACTTGCTGGTTGATCAAGCTGCACACAAAGTGATGCAGTTGACCTATTCAGACTTATCATGTCAGTTGAGACTCAATTTAAGGTGGGTCAGGTAGTACAGAATTTGCAGATTATGCTAATCAAACCCAAAAACCTCATCAGCGTACGTGAAAATTAAACAGGATTTCACAAGCTGATTCTGGAGCTACAAAATTATGTTAAAGTCGACTTTTGATGTCGAGAGTTCACTTTGATTGAGATTATTCTGAGCAGCCTGTGTGAGAACGATATCAACAAAGTTGAACTAAAACTTGCAAGTAAAGTTCACCACCATTAAATGCATTCAATAAAATGCATAAAACAGACACAGCATTCAATATTGTACATCAACAATGAAACAAAAGAAAAAGTGATTTATCTTTTAAGTTCCCAACAACAACCAAATCAAACAGTTAACTATTCGTGCTTTGGTATCCTGGAAATTCATAACAATAGCTACATAAAGCTTCAAGAAGTAAATGAGCATGATAGCAGACTGTGTTATAAGTCAGCGTGTTATCACTTAGTGTTATCAGTGTGGTTGGCGGTTAGATAAGAGCTCTCATGTAAATAATAGTTTGTGAGTAAACTCTGCCAAGGTCAGGACGAATACCCTAAATCCTTTGGCTGATATCCAATACAAACACACAGCATGAAACTGTGAAACTCTTTCCAGTAGTTTGGTGTTACAACTGCAGCTTAACGGCCCGTCCACACAGCGGCGTGCGTTGACGCTTGGTGGTGGGCGTGTCTGAAGCTTGGGGAGTCAACGTGACCAACAACCAATCACATGAATCTCCCGCCCCCGACATAGCAAAAAAGGAAAAGCCCGGTTCTTCTCCACTATTGCCAAAATGGATGCCGGTTTTGTAGCAAGGGTAGCACGGGCAAGTGTAGTAGCAAGGGTGGCTTTAGTGTATGCAATGTCTCGCAGGAGGCCATGTAGTGTGCGTCGCTGTTGGGTACATCCGATACTCAGAAAACGTCTGTAACGGGGGAATACCACGTTCTGGTCCAAGAGCTCCGCCTGGATGATGTACTGTTTCAGCAGTACTTCAGGATGAGCAAAGACGTGTTCGACGAGTTGTTCGGAAAAGTGGGTCCACTGATTTCAAAGGCAGACACCCATCTGCGTTTGTCAATCGGACCCGCCGAGCGACTCGCCATCTGCCTACGGTACGTTTTGTGTATTTCTACTTCTGTAACCTGACTCTGTATATAAAGAGAGAGAATACATGCCATGGATGAATGATGAATGAAGTCTGTGATTTAGTTCAGATGGATGACATTAATTAAGATTGCTAGGTAAATACAGTATTGCTCCCCTGTGTGTGTGTGCGTGCGTGCGTGCGTGCGTGTGTGTGTGTGTGTGTGTGTGTGTGTGTGTGTGTGTGTGTGTGTGTGTGTGTGTGTGTGTGTGTGTGTGGTTGAACAGAGTGTGTGTGCAGTGTAGTTGAACAGAGTGTGCGTGCAGTGTAGTTGAACTGTGTGTGTGTGTGTGTGTGTGTGTGTGTGTGTGTGTGTGTGTGTGTGTGTGTGTGTGTGTGTGTGTGTGTGTGTGTGTGTGTGTGTGTGTGTGTGTGTGTGTGTGTGTGTG
The DNA here is from genome assembly GCF_902827115.2 of Pseudochaenichthys georgianus. NCBI lineage: Eukaryota > Metazoa > Chordata > Actinopteri > Perciformes > Channichthyidae > Pseudochaenichthys > Pseudochaenichthys georgianus. Next base: position 7,561,163 of record NC_047511.1, on the reverse strand, counting down.
TGTGTGTGTGTGTGTGTGTGTGTGTGTGTGTGTGTGTGTGTGTGTGTGTGTGTGTGTGTGTGTGTGTGTGTGTGTGTGTGTGTGTGTGTGTGGTTGAACAGAGAGTGTGTGTGCAGTGTAGTTGAACAGAGAGTGTGTGTGTGTGTGTGTGTGTGTGTGTGTGTGTGTGTGTGTGTGTGTGTGTGTGTGTGTGTGTGTGTGTGTGTGTGTGTGTGTGTGTGTGTGTGTGTGTGTGTGTGTGTGTGTGTGTGTGTGTGTGTGTGTGTGTGTGTGTGTGTGTGTGTGTGTGTGTGTGTGTGTGTGTGTGTGTGTGTGGGTGTGTGTGTGTGTGTGTGTGTGTGTGTGTGTGTGTGTGTGTGTGTGTGTGTGTGGGTGTGGGTGGGGAGAGACATATACTTTTTTTTAATCAGGTATATTATTTTTTTCTCAGGTACCTGGCAACCGGTGACTCGTACAGGACAATAGCATTCAGCTATCGGGTCGGGCATGCAACCATGGCTGTCATCGTCAGGGAGGTTGCGGGTGCCATCTGGACCGCCCTGGTTGAGGAGTACATGCCGGTACCACAGACCGAGGACTGGAGAGCCATCGCTGCTGGGTTCCAGGAGCGCTGGAACTTTCCGAATTGCCTTGGTGCCATTGATGGGAAGCACGTGGTGATCCAGGCTCCGGCAAATTCTGGGTCCCTGTACTTCAACTATAAGTCCACCCACTCCTTGGTACTGCTGGCTGTCGTGGATGCCCAGTACCTCTTCAGGGTAGTGGATGTCGGAGGTTTTGGAAGGAGCAGCGACGGTGGGAGCCTGCGGGAATTCTGCATTTGGAGAGCGCCTCAGAGATGGCAGTCTGCAGCTACCACCTGACACCGTCATCCCAGGAGCAGAGCGGCTCGGCCTTCTTCCCCATGTGTTCGTTGGAGATGAGGCTTTTCCGCTGCTGGACAACCTGCTGCGTCCGTTCCCTGGACGTCACCTCACACGCGAAAAGAGGATGTTCAATTACCGCCTCAGCCGTGCCAGGTTGGTGGTTGAATGTGCGTTTGGCATCCTCTCATCTCAGTGGAGAATGTTCCGGCGGGTCATCACCACCAGCCCGGAGGTAGTAGAGTTGTGTGTGAAGGCCGCCTGTGTGTTGCACAACTTCCTCCGCAGGAAGACGATAGGAAGCACATCACGCACACCTATCGCAGAGTCCACGGATGAAGCTCCAGCTACTCCAACCCTGCGTGATGCGCCGAGGATGGGCTCCAACAACGCCACACGCAGATCCATCCAACTGCGGGACACCTTCTGCAGATATTTCAATGAGGAGGGTGCAGTGCCATGGCAGCAGAACGTGGTGTAGGGTCACCATGGCTCTTTTAAGAGCCTCCAAACCAAAAGCTCTTTTAAGAGCTACACATATTTTCTTTAAAAAGCAAATATTCCATATGAGCCATTTTAAAAACAAACATTCCTAATAAACATGTTTCTTAAATTGATATTATGCATTGCTAACAACCTTTTTCCTTCAGCCCTGTTTTTACTGATAAACCACTCGTGATTTCAACAGGTTTTCACAAGAACAATTACACAGTAGACAGCACATTATACATCGACATACATGAAGCTTCTGTATCTTCCGTATGTTGTAACTGACAAACGACATGAACAAGTGAAGACACAGTATAGCCATAACATACTTTAAATAACTTTTATTTATAATAATGTATATGTAATATTATGAGTGAAGTGTGTGATGAGTGCAGTGATGAGTGTAAAACATGTGGATCAGTATGGCTGTAAATAACACAAAAAAAGTGATGAATCAGTCTTCCTCCTGCTCTGCTTCAAAAAATGCCTTATGAATGGCAAATTTCAGCCTTATTTTCTTTGCCATGGAAATCCTTCGCAATGAAGGCAAGAGGCCCCGGAGAAACAACTCGTCCTCGTCCTCCTCCACCACTGGACGAGGTTGAGGTAGTGGCATGGAGAGAACAGGAGCGATGGCTGACAGCAACCCTTTCTCAAAGGCGGACATCTCCCTTCCCCTTCTCCTTTTTCCCCGGCCCTCAACATTATCCTCCTCCTCTCCTGCCTGGCCTGCCTCAGCTTGCTGGCTGCTGGCTAGCTGAGTCTCACCAAGGCTTTCATCTAGCTGGCTTTGGCTCTCATCCTCTGGCACCTGGCTGGGGTCAGGAGTAGTACAGGGGGGTGGAGGCAGGGTTTGCCGGGGGATATTGCTGGACGTCTCACGGTCAATGAGAAATGGGGTTAAAAAACCCATCACTGCCGTGAAACGCCAGGGCTTTTATCCCCCTGACGACCCTGCCCCGCTTCTTTTTGCCTCCTTCTCCCTAGCTTTCTCCTTCCGGAACCTGTCCCTCAGAGACTTCCACCTTGTCCTGCACAATTCCTCTAATGAAATGAAATAATAAAGTTAATTTGTTGAACTACTTGAAGAATTGACTAAATTATTCCTACATTAATGAAAAGCAAATCCCTTTATCACTGTCATTTGCATAAAAGGTTTTACATTCACACTTTATATGATGAACATTTATGACATTAATGTCTATGGTGCTATTTAATGCTACATTCCATGCTGGCTAAATATACTTTCTATGCCTGCAAGCTGTCCATTCAATGTTAAAATTAAGTACACTGGATATATCAAATCAAGTTTTATTTATATAGCACATTTATAAACATTTATAAACGATTTTTGGTCGAGCCAAAGTGCTGTACATATAATAAAACTAGCCTACAGTAGAGACACGTTACAGCTAATACAACAGCACAGTTTGTTCAGAATATCATATATAATATAAACTCCCCAAACTGGCGAAAACCTACCAGTTCCACCCACTGTCTCTGCCACCTCCCTCCATGCCTGGCTCCTCCGGTTTGTATCCCGGTAAATGAACAGAGACTGATCATATAGCACCGGGTGATTCACTACCGCTATAATGAATTTCTCCTCCATTTTTTGGAATATGAGGAAAAGACCTGCGTAGTCTCTCCTAGCATACACCCGGTTTTATTGGCTAGCGCTGTGCTGGCAGATTTGCATAAACGGGACTTCATTGGCTGACGCCTCCGTCGAGGCGTCAAAAGTTGAACATTGCTCAACTTTTGACGCCAGATATGCCAGCAACACTCCACGTCGCTTCCCAAAATGCAGTTCGGCTAAAAGTGACGTCATCCCATTCAAAGTGAATGGGGAAGCGTCAACGCACGCCGCTGTGTGGACGGGCCGTAACGTTTTTACAGGTAAAAGACATGAAGCAATGAAATGACCTTGGAAGAACAATATATCATATTTAGGTATACTTTGTATTGTATTATCAAAAACTCTGAAGGAGTTGACTATTCCACTGGTTGCAAAATAAAGGTGTTAACCCTAATCCCAACCCTAACCAATTTTTTCCAAAGAAAGTTGATAATTACATGTGAAAATTAGACAAAAGTTTACCAGAAATGTATCATAATCTGTGCTGATGAATAAAAACTTGATAATGACATATCGTTGCAAATGGAAATAAAATACTTAATAATAATAATAATTCCTTACATTTATTATAGCGCTTTTACAATGACTCAAAGCGCTTTTACATATACACACATTACACATATATCATACATGCAATGGTCAGAAACTTACAAAATTACAAAGATGTCAACAAATGTCATCTACAACAGCATGTTAGGGTCCCATTGAGGAGAATGTAATTGTATTACAAGACTCAATGTTTTGGGAATAAAGTCGTAAATCTTATTAGAGAAAATAAAAGCAGTTACATAAGTCTAACAAAAAATAGCAACTTTCTTCTGTAAAGAGTTCGACTTAAGTCTCAATTTGAGCACTTCATCTTGAACATGTATTGAGTGAATCGACTGTGCTAAAGATGTAAATGTTCTTTGTCAAACATGTATATTTTGTTTGGTTACTCCACACATTAACCTTAAAAAATGATCATGCATGATATTACCAGTTGCTTTTGACCTTATGTAGGCTATCCCCTTTTGCCACTTCCGGTCCAAGCGCATATATCTAGCTACCCATTTGAAAAGCTAGCTAGCTATTGCCAAATGACTGGCTCTTGTCATTTAAATGTGTATTATTATTCAAACCCAATATGGTTAAACTTGCAGTGTGGACTTGTGTCTAGAGAGTAATTATAAAAACATTGTTGACATTTTCTTTGTCAAGCCTTTCATACAGCCAGCCCTTCACAGCTCCGAAAATCTTGATAACTGTTTCTTTGGCAAGTAAATGTTGATGAAAGTGGCAACACTATGCAAAGTAAAAGCATCTATGCTCTAACCAGAAGTACCAACACATAATGAGGCAATATGAAGCCCCCTAGAGCAAGAAAGCATGAGGTGAATAGATGGCTGAGACAGTTGTGATGGCTTTTTTACATAAACCCATCAGTAAGTGAATACAATAACTAATTACAAAGCCCTACAAAGGTTTTCATCACTAAATGCACAGGTGAGTCCTCATTCAACAATACAGAAGATGTGGTGTATTAGCGTTCTCCTTGATGATGCCACAGTGAACCTAGTCTTTTTTATTTAAAGGTTTAACAAATAATCATTAAAATCTGATATTTACTTAGCGAAACCCTTATTTACCCACATTTGGAAGATTGACCAGAGCATAAAGTCTGAACTAAAGCCTATATTCTGTAAACTGGTTTAATGTCAAGTTAACATTTCTTCTGTAAAAACAAAATTCAAAAAAGGGAAGAGGAAGGAGAAGGAGGCGATTTGGGGTAATTTTCCACCCCAGTTGCGGCTGAAACCATTTCAGATAATGAGGCTCAGACAAGTCCAGACTCTTCCCTCGGGATTATGTAACATCTGTGGAAGAACAAGTGCTCATTTACTTGAGTCAGATGTAATGCTTCTCCATAGTGATTTTCCAATAACATACATGAAATGATTAGTTTATAATGAGTATTTTAAGTTGTTTAAACTACAATATGATTTTACTAAAATTATTTTAATATATTTTTTTAATTGTAATCTTTAAATGGTTATTATTAAACAGTAGACTGACTTTTGTCTTTGAAATGCACACACTG